>NW_017100231.1:1234106-1247612 GCF_001263275.1 Habropoda laboriosa | reverse complement strand
GGGAAAGAGAGAAAGAGAGAAAAAGCGAGAGAGCAAATGAGCGACTGAGGTAGAGTAATATTCAGGAAGAATAAAGGGCGAAAGAGAGGCGAAGTGTCGAGTGGATGAAGAATCAAGGACACAGCAAGGTGAAGCATTTCTTCATGGTTCTCGTCATCCTTCTGTCTCTCTGGGATTTCTCAGCCCTGGATTAAACAAGCGAACCACCTCTCTCTCACATGCACGTGTATATGTGTGGGCCGCGGAACACCGGAATTTCGTTACAATGGAAAGAGCAAAGAGAGTGGTAGAGCAATCTCGGGAAAAGGTTCGCCGACAACAGCTCTACGAATAAATACAGTCCGTAGAGATAAAAAAGAAACCTCCTCTCTCCGTCACCCTCTCTAACAAGTTTTCACGTGTCGACGGATCAGAACTGCCTGGACAGCGATTCGGTTTCCCCGATACGACGCTACATCCAGCGACGGGGCGGAATTTATTAACTCGCGGTCCTGTCTTGCCTTCCTGTTACCTCCGCCTCACCAAGGAGTTACCGTGTATCGATTTATGCGTCACGGAACAGAGTTGATGGGACGTGTTTCCCTGTTGGAAGACGACAGCCTGTTCCGAGATTCTCGTTTCATTAATTTTTAGTAGCTCGGCAGGTTATACCGACCGCCATTGGTCAAGTTACTACCACTTGGATGTTCCACTTTCTACAGCTCGGAGAGGGGTTCATTCTAGATTTGGTATTGCAGCTGTGGGATCCTGAATGGTATTATTGTATTATTTAGCAGGTACGATTGCGTCTTGGGACACGCCGGTGATTCTTGTGCATCCGTTATGCAGCGTGGAGAGAGAAGTATGTCGTATAGAAGGTAGTATAACTTCATAGAACGCTAGATCGAGTTGCCGATTTCACCAGAGAAATTGTAGACTTCTCGGTGCTTTTATTTTCGGCGATAAATTTTTATTATTGTACATGCGACGAGATTTTGTGTTCACCAAAATGGAGGATTTTCCTTGGATCTACTTCTGTTTATAGCGATGTCGACGTTCCAAATTTCGATTAGCATTGTTATGTCAATTTTCACTGTTGGTCTTTGCACGTGTACTCGACACAATTCGATGACAAGCAATTGGTGTATCTTGTCACGCGACGTCAGTCGACATTGCTATGTTACGACGGGACAAGCAAAATAGAGGAAGCTCCGTAAGCTACGTAGCTTACCTTAGACAACACTTGCTTAAGTCTTTATCGATAAACACGTAATTACGTTCTACCTTGAGATGCAAATTTCCTGTCGCCGAACCAGATGTACCAACCTAACTCCAACTTGTCTCTTTCTCCACCGCCGAATTACTCAAACACGAACCATCCTCCGCTGTTAAAAGTTTAGCTGGTAAAACCAAGCAGATATATTCGATTCAGCCACATCGAATTCAAATTTCACGTAAATAAATTCCAAAGGAAAATCTCACCTGGAGATGAAAAATACCTTTCAGATCTCGTCTCTCGCGTAACACAATTCACAGCACTCTCTCGACGGACTCTCGAATGAATATTCCGACGAAACTTCTAATTTTTTCATTTCAACCGCATCACGCTGCGTTCCACGCTAATTGCCCCTCCGTTTCCCCTTCTAGGCGACGCGCAAACCCGATTACAGCGTCTTCGACTGGAACTAGCGCGCTCTTTTTTCCATTAAAACTTTTACACCGTCGGACGCCTCCTCCTCGCGTCGCGACAGTTTCGTAACCGGCCGTTTTGCATAAAGCGAATTTCGCGCGGTCTCGTCTTGATCGTGAAAGTTACGATACACGGTTATCCGTTGTTCTGGCGACGCAAACTTGCCGTTTGTTCAGTCGTCACTTCTGCCGCTGAAGTTTTCGCGCGAATCGGAACTAGTATCGGCATCACCTGGAGAATGCGCGAGTGTCGCGTGTTTGTGCGTGCAACGTAGCAGAACTAAGATCGAACTGTTGTACCCTGAAATATTTTCTTTGTTAGTCTAAAAGTCTTTTAGTCACCAACTTTCACCGTTATTTATGCTGGACTCTTCACCTCTCAACTCTCCTACACAGTCATAATTCAAAGTTCATCTTTCTGAAATCCTTAAATAATCCTATTTTTCCATCCTCGATTCTGTGTCAGTTTTGAAAATTTTTCTCTACAACTACTTAGGCAATTAACTAATATTAATCCCAAACATAGTAGATAATAACTTTGACGGATAAGTTGGTAAACAGGCCCTGAGGCAACAGGCACAGATAAAACATTCCTCGGTTCATTCTCTGTATTGTCATCCGCCGGTTTTGATAAAGTTTCTTTTCTACGCGACGTCGATCTTTAATTGCTCCGATTTCAGTGTCACCCCGATACCTGCCCTCAGTTTCGAGAAATTGAGACTAAACGGGGCATGGCAGAACGACGAAGTGGGAAGTGAGAGAATGTGTACGGATTCCAGGTTATCGTACGAGAAAATTTTCTTTCGTCGAGATTCAGGGTAGAGTTACTTTCTTGGGAAAAGAGCGATTAGGTTGAGATGGCGTAGAGAGCGGATTTTGATTCTGGAGAGAAATCAAAGTAACGTGTGTGGAAGTAGGGAATGGCAGTATGTGTGTATGTTTGATAAGATGATTATGGTTAGATTATGGATAAATGGAAAAAGAAAGGAGTATGTGTTTCTTTTCGGGCCTTCTTGTGGACTCGTCAATTAGGAAGCTGGAGGATCTATGGTGATCTATGTGAAACTGTTTGAAGATCTACATATATGAAACTATAGGTGTCTCTTTTTTCTTCCAAATTGAAAAATTGCTACATATTCTCCATAAATTAGGCTACCCAGAAGATCCTTCTGAAGGTTAGACTCTTTTTTTTAGTAATTTCTCTTGTGTGAAACTATGCAATTATCAGTGTTTCTGTATCAAAAAATTAAAATATTCTTCGTAATTATCGCGTGTTTTTATACTCGTTGGACGGGTATTCTATGAACATTTTTAATAACATGCTTCATCAGATTTTCAGTTCCAGCGAATGTATAAGTTCAATAGTTTTTCCTCTTTACGTTCTGTCATTGAAATCGCGGGCCAAGCTTTCCCTGGAGACTCGCTACGAGCGATCTACATTTCCCTCTGTTCACCGTATCTCCGTCAAACTTCCGCTCTATAAAGCATTTTCTCTAAAACCACTGTTACCACACAGTGGCCAGCCAGCGGTCGCTCGTACATACTACGCGCATATTCCGTCACTTTGACACGTGAACTTTCTCCCGTTCTAACTCTCTAATTTCAAAAAACACACACGCATCTTTGTTGATATTTCGTTAGAAATTCCACGTTTAATTCTCTGCTTTAAAAAATACCCTAATATAACACTCTTCAAATATTAAAACCTATTTAATAATTTATCAGGAGATTGATCGTTTCATATAAGTATTCCTACTTTTTTCTATAGATCGTCTTTCTCGCTATTTCTTCATCCTTCCAAATTGACAGATATCTGTCACAGATACTTCCGCTCGATAAAAACGTGTTCCCCCGTAACACACGGCGGCAGAATTTCCGCGTAATCTCGATATTCAGTGGGACTGGTTGGAAAAACTTTACGGACGCATTAAACGCCGCAAAAACGAATAATTGCAGCTTAAGAGGTCGGCGGCAGCGGTGAAATTACATTAATTTAGTGGCAATAGAATATATTCACGGGAGAGAACGTCATCGAGATTCGCTCGAATTACATTTCGGCTGGCGCGGATCGAACTTTGCAATGCAAATAGCCCCGGCCCTCTTGCCGGCTATCCGCTGGATTAATCCGGCTGCAAGCGAAATAATGACCGAGAACGATATTTAATATCGGGAATACAAATTTGTATTAGCGTCGTTAGCTGCTAGGGTACAATGCTCGAGTCTCGCGGGTTCGGTGTTAATGAATCCGCGCGAAGAAAATCAAGGCGAGAGAAAGAAAGAATGAAGGAGGAGGAGGAAAGATGAAAAAGGAGAGAGGGATCGTGGAACGAGTGGAGAGCTCGTTGGAGCAATAATTAATTATCGTACAGGTGACTCGGCGTTGTTCGTATAAAATTAACCCAATTATTGTCGCAGCCCGTGTCGCCTGTGTTTTCCATAAACGCCCAGCGATAATTAATCGAACTGGTCGCAAGGAGGAACACGAATCTCCTTAATTGAACTAACGAGGGAAACGTCGATCATTGGCTGGATTGATAGGGCTCGATTACTTCGGAGTGTCCACGTGTGCATGTTGCTTCGTTTACGTCAAGTCGTTCACGTAAACTTGAAATTAATTGAAGAGTCCAGGAGGAGAATGATTACAGTCCACTCCCTCTCTTGGAAGTGAGATTTTGGCATCGTTTGTTAGAGCTCCTCGAGATAGCTATTAAATTGTATTGTAGTTTGAAATATGAGAATCTTAACCCTTTCGCTGCGAAAAGACTTAATTTATCGTTTCGGCCGCGTCGCTTTTCAAAATTTTCACCGAATTTTTCATTGGACTGAGATCAAACTTCAGGATTAAATTGAAGATTCCAATAGCGCAGCGCGGAGAAATTTTCGAAGCGCTTAACCCTTAATTCTTTGTTTCCGCCGCGTCGTTTTTAAAATTCCTTTCATTGAACTTTTCACCAAGTTAAGATGAAAATTCAGGCTGAAATTAGAGATTCCAACAGCGCAGCGCGGAGAAATTTTTAAAGCGCCTAACCCTTTCGCTGCGGAAGATTTTAGTATACAGCACGCATAATAGATAATTAAATCGCGTCGTTTTAAAATTCGTTTCGTTAAATTAAGACCGAAGTGCGCAAACGGTAAAATTCGGGTTTAAATGAAAGGGTCGAAATTTTCAAAGCTTCCGTAAGCGCAAACAGCAACTAAAGGGTTAAGCAGACTTCAAAGTGACCAGAAAAATTGAAAGAGAAATATTACGCTGATACTTGATAATCTCAATTGGAGGATTGTTTCACGTCCTATTTTTCACGAGAAGAAAAATACCGGTGTCGCTCGTAGGATGAATTTAAACGACTAGAGTTCTCTGCCAATTCTTCGAATCGTTGAAACTTTCATCTACCGTGTTTCGTTTCCTCCGAAACTGTTTTATTCAGCCAGAATACATGGCAGTCGTACGTAGATTCGTGCGTTACCGCATTTTCGCAGAAACCGTCGGGCCAGTTCATCTCACGATCCGGCGTGTCCCTTTTTTTCATAATTCCGCCTCATAATTTACGAGCCTCGGCTGGCGCATTCGTAGGCGCGCAGAAAACTAGAAAACGGTTTTCCTCCGCGGCGGAAACGCGACTCGTGCTGTCCGCTGCTTTTTGCGCGCGATAAATCCTCGAAACGTTCGCCGGTTCACGAAAATCGGTGCAATTCGATTCGAAAAAAGGAACCAACCTTCTTCTTCTCGTACATCTTTATTTTCGCCGTCGATTCAATTTACCTCTCGAATGACGAAAATGTTTTACGATGATTGTCTGCTTTCTTAGAAGAAAGAGAAGCGAAAATTGTTATGTATTAATTATTATTTCCAAGATACTTTCCTTTCCTTTTAAATATATTCGCCTAAAATTTTAAATCAAACGTGGGACTTCCTTTCAGTTTTTGCCATTTCTTCTATTAAGAAAATTTTTCTTCCTCTTATTCACCCTTTGAAACCACTTAAATTAGGTATAAAAATTCACACGTGCGACCATAGTTGGACAAGATAGTAATGGATACTATCATATATAGAGAAACAATACGAATTCTTTTCCTTTTAAATATATTCGCCTAAAATTTTAAATCAAACGTGGGACTTGCTTTCATTTTTTGCCATTTCTTCCTTTAAAAAAATTTGTCTTCCTCTTATTCACCCTTTGAAACCACTTAAATTAGGTATAAAAATTCACACGTGCGACCATAGTTGGACAAGATAGTAATGGATACTATCATATATAGAGAAACAATACGAATTCTTTTCCTTTTAAATATATTCGCCTAAAATTTTAAATCAAACGTGGGACTTGCTTTCATTTTTTGCCATTTCTTACTTTAAAAAAGTTTGTCTTCCTCTTATTCACCCTTTGAAACCACTTAAATTAGGTATAAAAATTCACACGTGCGACCATAGTTGGACAAGATAGTAATGGATACTATCATATATAGAGAAACAATACGAATTCTTTTCCTTTTAAATATATTCGCCTAAAATTTTAAATCAAACGTGGGACTTGCTTTCACTTTTTGCCATTTCTTCCTTTAAAAAAACTTGTCTTCCTCTTATTCACCCTTTGAAACCATTTAAACGAGAAAAATTCTCTCGTGCAACCATAGTTGGAGAAGATAATTAGGTGACCTGCGTTACGTGGCCCAATTCGTTGTTATTATACGCAGCTGTTGAATATTTTATTAATAATCACTTAGACCGATATCAAATCACGTCAATTCTACTATTATACGTAGCAAATACTGCGTTTAATTACACATTGAAGGCTCATAGATAATACGAATGGAATATTGGGCAAGGATGTCTATTTCGTTGACATTTGATTAACAAAGTTTGCGTATTTCCAGGTAACAAATTACGGATACGTTGTTTCACTTATTTCAATTATTTTGTCGCATAAATCGTGAAATTTTCACGTGTAATAATATTACTCTGTTACTTGCCCAGCACTATCGCTCCTCCTTATTTCATTTTTCTGTGTTAAAAGTGCATATTCATACAGTTTCTGACTTACTCATCTAATGACTGGGAATTAAGGTTACCCTCTGCCTATTGAATAAATGTACATTTCCAAAAATTACACACGTAGTGCTTAATTAGCGCAGCCGCGGTTGGCTCGTGTCAAATATTCGTCGAGTCACGGTTACACGATGTAACTTGATATTCACTTCGGTACGCGAAAGTCCATCAGGCTAATTATTGATAATTGTGCTCTCAATGGTCGACCGTTTTGCATGGTAAATGCAATTATCGCATAATCATCGAATCAAATGTTAATATTCGCAGAAATTTCACTTGGAGAAAGAGAGCCGGAAGTTGAAAGTTCATTCTGTCGTTTCTCTCGAAAAGTGCTGCGAAAATATCACGACAAATGGTCGTTATTCTCGAGAAATTCTTTGCTTAATTCGCCAAAAATTGAAACTTAATTCTGTCGTTATTCTAAAAAAATTCTGTAAAAATATCATGAAACAATAGCTGAAAATTGATACTTAATTCTGTCATTATTCTCAAGAAATTCTTCCCTTAATTCGCCAAAAGTATGGAGAAAGCTAAAAATTGAAACTGAATTCTGTCATTATTCTCAAGAAATTCTTCCCTTAATTCGCCAAAAGTATGGAGAAAGCTAAAAATTGAAACTGAATTCTGTCATTATTCTCAAAAAATTCTCTAAAATTATCACGAAAAAAAAGGTAAAAATTGATACTTAATTCTGTCATTATTCTCAAAAAATTCTCTAAAATTATCACGAAAAAAAAGGTAAAAATTGATACTTAATTATGTCATTATTCTCAAGAAATTCTTCGCTTGATTCGCCAAAAATTGAAACTTAATTCTGTCATTATTCCCAAAAAGACTATCATTTTCACGTGACACCAAGTGATTCAAGGAGTTAAAGTAAACGTTGTTTCGCCATTTACGTTACATTCCATACATTCCACCGTCCCAATTAGTGAATCGCGAAGATAATCCCTCTAAATTGAAATTAAAAATTCCGCGTCGTAGGGCGAAAAATACACGAAGAAAACTGTCCACGTGGCATTTTTATTCAAACGTGAGACGCGGTTAAAATTCCGCGCGACAACCTTTCCCTCAAAAGCACCGAATCTGCTTAAAAAAATGTCCGTGGCCGGAAGAACTGTTTATTCGTCGTGCTAAATCCGGAAATTTTACGTGGAACTTAAACGTAGCGTTTCTTTCCTTTTTCTCCCCAACCAGGGGTAGCACAGTCACGAACGCTTCTGAAACATGATTTACAACGTTGAATCCATAGCGAAGAGATCTCATTAGTCGCTATTCCAGCATGTTCTCGTTTAGTCATCTTGTTATACAGTAGGTTAACCCAGCTTGGTTCCCTTCGTCTCGGCATTAAATAAGCCACAATCCATCGTTAGGTTGATAAGGAACTCTGAACTTCTGTAAATACCCACTTCTATTGAAAATTAGGTCGTTCGAAAGCTTCGTGGTCTGGTTGTGTTATCAGAAACAATAGGTAGAGTGAGGATACAGCAAGTTTCTGCACTTGGAGTTTGCAAGCTAGAGGCAATTAGTATTAATAACGTATTGTTGTTGTTAAGCTAATGTTAATAACGTTTCATTTAGAGTGTATAATTTCTGGACGATGTACGAAGGACGTAGTTTAGAAAATTGTGACAAAGTGTAAAAACAGAGTACAATAAGCACTTTTTCTCTGAGTCTAGGACTAATTATCTCAAGATTATGTATGAAGAACGTAGTTTAGAAAATTGTGACAAAGTGTAAAAACAGAGTACAATAAGCACTTTTTCTTTGAGTCTAGGACTAATTATCTCAAGGTTATACATTGAAAAGTTTCTGTGTAAATGGAGATAATTTCAGTGTATGAAGTAGTATGATCGAAGACACTTTTCCTTATTAGAAGGCTCCCTTAGCAATGAGAAGAAAGTAGCTATCGACGTCTTGTCAAAAATACAATTTTCTCGTCGTCAACTCATCTCAAGAGTTAAATAAGATGATACTAATTTAATACTCGTCGATTCTCGGTAAACATATTTCACTCCTGCGAGTCGCTTAAACAGAAATCACTATCGAATTGAAACCATCTATCCAGAGCCTCTCGCCGTCCCCACTCTCCACTTATCCTTCACTTCTTCTTTCAAGGACCATTTCAGACCTGAAATTAACAGGCCAATGTATAAAGAAAACAAAAGAGAATCGTGTATACATATACATATAACGGAGAATTCATCGAAGTTTCCGTGCTTTAGTGAGAAAGGGAGTGAGAGAAAGAGACCGACAGGGGGGGAGTTTCGATAGCTGCTGCTTTTCGGGGGTCGCTTCAGTGGCCTTATTCTCGAGGCACGCTCCCTGACACTCGACCGGCGGTATTCGAAGTAGGCTTGAAACTTGCTTACTGGCGTGCACAGGACGCTAAGTGTCTGGCGGATACAGTTTCGAGCACCTACTTGGGAATAGTCGGTTGAAATATATGATCGACGTGGCTAAACTCTCCTGTATCTCCTCTGTATCTCCTCTGTCTCTCCTCTGTCTCTTCTCTTCTCTCTCTATTCTATTTCTCTCTCTCTCTCTCTCTCTGTCTCTCCCTTTATCTCGTGGCGGATTCTTTGCTAATTGAACGAATATCACATCTCTCTCTGTCTTTCTCTGTCTCTCCCTCTGTCTCTCCCGCTGTCTCTCCCTCTGTCTCTCCTCTGTTTCTCCTCTGTCTCTCCCTCTGTCTCTCCCTCTGTCTCTCCTCTGTATCTCCTCTGTATCTCCTCTGTATCTCCTCTGTCTCTCCTCTGTCTCTTCTCTTCTCTCTCTATTCTATTTCTCTCTCTCTCTCTCTCTCTGTTCTCCTCTCTATCTCGTGGCGGATTCTTTGCTAATTGAACGAATATCACATCTCTCTCTGTCTTTCCCTCTGTCTCTTCTCTGTCTCTCCTCTGTCTCTCCCTCTGTCTCTCCTCTGTCTCTCCTCTGTCTCTCCCTCTGTCTCTCCTCTTTCTCTTCTCTTCTCTCTCTATTCTATTTCTCTCTCTTTCTCTCTCTCTGTTCCCCTCTCTATCTCGTGGCGAATTCTTTGCTAATTGAACGAATATCACATCTCTCTCTGTCTTTCTCTCTCTCTCCCTCTGTCTCTCCTCTGTCTCTCCTCTGTCTCTCCCTCTGTCTCTCCTCTTTCTCTTCTCTTCTCTCTCTATTCTATTTCTCTCTCTCTCTCTCTGTTCCCCTCTCTATCTCGTGACGGATTCTTTGTTAATTGAACGAATATCGCGTCTCCCTTGCTCCCTCGCGCTTCTGAACGCGAATGTCATTTTGTCGCGGCGCGTGTTTCGCGGGGAATTTCATCGTCGACGACCTCCCCGGCCGCGATATTTCGATAGGGAACACATTACGCGTAATATCCAGCTGCTGCAGGCGAAAATATTTAAACGTTGTAATATCACGAGCGCACACCATGCCGCGCAAGATACCGTGAAACTTTCCCACCATCGATAAATCCACGTTCGTGAAGAATATTGAAAGGCGTAAAGAGCCGAGAGACGATAAAAGTTTTGCGGTATTTGCTGTCGGTACTTTTTTTCTTTTGCCAGGTGGAAATTAAGGGTGGAGTTACTGATGAATCTGGTTACATTCTGCAAGCTTTACATTCTTCGTCCGAGTGTTGAGTAAGAGAAGGAATATTCGTAGAATTTTTATCGAGTCTTGGAAAATCGTTGGAATATAGAAAGAACGAGGTGAAGGATGTAGTAGAGATTGTTGGAATTCAATCAGAGACCAACGTATTATACTTTGTTATATTTCACTGTGATCATAGTCTAGGTAGACACTATTAAGCAAAATATATACTAGCCGTTCATCGAGAATTTCAATTTCCAAGTTTACGATAAATTACTATTCGCATATGTAAAATAATCCATGCAGGTTTGCACAGTTTTCGAGTCACTTGTCCATACGTATTTTCCAATTACTTAACCCTTTCGCTAAAGCACGCTCGAGACAAAAATACGCACTTCATACTGGACGAAACAGTTATTACTCCAAACTGGCGTAAAAATAAAAATATGTACGATTAAAAATCAACTTTTTTCACGATAGTCAAATATCTAGTGCATTGCTTGCCTAACTTTACATAGTTTTCAAGTCTCTCTCGAAAATTCTACATATTCTCAACTATTTAACCCTTTCGCTGCTCCACACTCGAGACAAAAAATGATTACTCAAAGCTAGCCTAAAAATAACCATACCTATGATTGAAAATCAACTGTTTCATAATAGTTAAATATTTTTAAACTCTCAATCAACAGCGATATTTCATTTGTGAAACGCGCTCTTCGTAGCGAAAGGATTAAACAACACATTAAACAATTTCCAAGATCCCATCGCGAAACAACATTCCTCGTAAACTTCCTCCGTTATCCATCTTGCACGATACATTTCCCTCGACGAGCAATTTTCCCGATTCTTCAGCGCAAGCACATTTCCTCCAGAAGGAAACTCGCAATGCATAACCTATCAAGCGGTATCCTTTGAAAAACACACACACCCGGTGTCCCGTGTATACCGGGCAGGATAGGGTCTCCTTGATAAATAAATATTCCTGACAAAGAAGATTTACGTCGCGACAGGACGGATGTAGCACCCCGGAAAATTACTTGTAGCGCAACACAGCCAACATCCGAGATATTGCACGGTGAGCCGCATAACCGTGAAAGCTATCCGCTTAGCCCCGGTGTGCAGGTCGGCCAGGCACGCCGAAAGCTTTTTGCCCTGGCCTTATTAATAGCCACGATTTTTCATGCTTTTTCCCTGCCCTCGTCCTCCCTACCGTCGTTCCTTCCTCACCCCTCTTCAACCACCGCGACACGCGCTAAAATATATTTCAACGGTGGTGTGCTGCAGCTGAACCTCTCTCCTCTACGGCGTTCCAGCAAGTGCATTAATAAGGACGGCCGCCGTTAGCCTGTTCCGCTATCCTTCACCTGTGTTTTTCTCTACCGTCTAAGCCTCACCGCGTTACGCCCTTCACCTGCACGCTCAATTAGCGCCGTAATTAACGATCTGCACCGGGAAAAACATCGGCTGGAATTGCCTGGGAGACGAACGGCTGTCGAAGAATCACGCTTCCCTGGCTAATCGGCGATGAAATTGAAGGTTTTTTGGGGCGGGAGTGCCTTTCAATTTTGGACGGGAGTGCCTTTTGATTTTAGGCGAAAGTGTCTTTCAATTTTAGGCGAAAGTGTCTTTCAATGTTGGGAGGGAGTGTCCTTCGATTTTGGACTAAGTGCCTTTCTATTTTGGGCGAAAGTTTCGATCAATTTTGGACGGGAGTATCTTTCAATTTTGGGCGTGATTGCCTCTCAATTTTGGGCAGGGGTGTCCTTCGATTTTGGACGGAAGTGCCTTTTGATTTTAGGCGGAAATGTCTTTCAATTTTGGGCGAAAGTATTTTTCAATTTTGGGCGAAAGTTTCGATCAATTTTGGACGGGAGTATCTTTCAATTTTGAGCGTGAATGCCTCTCAATTTTGGGCGGGAATGTCCTTCGATTTTGGATGGAAGTGCCTTTTGATTTTAGGCGGAAATGTCTTTGAATTTTGGGCGAAAGTATTTTTCAATTTTGGGCGGGCGTGTCTTTCAATTTTGGGCTTTCTTCTTGTGTTTTATGGATGATCGGAGGAAATTAATGGGTAAATTGTAATTTTGAGAGCGAATGAATTGCATGGAATTGAATGCAGATTTTCAGCTTCCCTTTTGTGTTTTATGCACTTTTTGTGTTTAAGGGGAAATGAGTGGGTAAATCTTAATTGTGAAAGCTAACGGATTGAATTGTCATTTTCGGTTGGTTCTAGGTTTGACTTGCTCTCGTGACAATTATCTTGAACTTAACACATTCACTGTCCGCTGAATTGCATATGGCTCAGAACAGTTTGAAATCGCAAGGATTCTATGTTTCAATTGTCGTAAAAATAATTCTGTCTGCAGTGTTATTTAAGTATGAAGAATATATCCTAAACGAGACGAGACAATTTTTAACATTTTCGAATAATTAAAGTTAACTCTGTATTCGCAGTCCTTGTACAACGAATATTTGAATAACAAATGTCATTTTTCATCTTCCATTTTATGCAAATTTATTCCACTGTACGTATCATATTTCAAATTTTCCCGTAAATCCCTACGTTATGCAGAAATACTTTTCAGAATAATCGTTCAACTATCACTCTCACGAGAAAAAACATCCGACAAAAAGAAGAAGAAAAAAAAGAAAGAACACCGTGGAAGTCCATTTTGCAATCATCATACGTGTACCAGTTTCATAAATCCATCATCGAAGCGTAACGTGCAATTTACCGAATGTCTGACCAATTTCTCCTCGTTCCACTGATTCCTTAATAATCGTCCCACGCGAAAACGAAACCACGCAAAATCTCCATACTTCCTTAATTCCTGGTCGTAACGACATCTCACCATCATCGAAGCGTAACGTGCAATTTACCGAATGTCTGACCAATTTCTCCTCGTTCCACTGATCCCTTAATAATCGTCCCACGCGAAAACGAAACCACGCAAAATCTCCATACTTCCTTAATTCCTAGTCGTAACGACATCTCACACGCTACTTGCCAATATAAATCCCCCCCCGAAAATAAGCCTCATTTGCAGGTCCTCGTTACCACGATTTTCGCGTTCGTACACACACTCTCTAGCTTAAAGCCTGCCAATTTCCGGTCACGGTCGTCTGGAAAAATATCGCGCGTATTCAGCATCTTTCCACGGTGGTTAACCGTGGCCTGGCGCCACGTATTACGACGTTAGAGAGGTTGTAGAGGT
>NW_017100231.1:1228970-1234079 GCF_001263275.1 Habropoda laboriosa | reverse complement strand
AGAAGCCGGTGGCGACGAAAGAAAAAGGCTGGTTCAGCAAGGGTGAATTCGTTCTTTTTTTTCTCTCTCTTTTCTCGCCCATTTTTCATCGGTGTTCCTTTCTTCTCGCCCTCCTTCACGACGTCTCCTTCTCCTTCTTCCTTCGAACAGAGCCACTTACCATCCGGAAGTACCCTTACGCGCTATGGACACTCGAACCGGCAGGTAAAGTCGCTTAATTGACATTCTCCGTGTTCTCCTCCCCCCTTTTGCTCGTCGGTTACACCAAGACATTCGGCTTTATTTCTGATCTCTGGTGGCATTGTAACGAAAAGAATACCACTTTCGAGCACCGCGACGACGAGTCGAGAGGCGATAGCGAGAGGAGAGAGGCTTTCGTTGCTCGGTGGAGAAGAGGAAGGACAGGGGAGGAACACTCAGACGATTTTCGAGGGAGAGCCGCGACGCACGGGGATCTCGAATCTGCCTGTTTTTATTCGGCTGCGTTTCTTTTGAACTCGCGCGGCTGATGAACGGGAACGTGTGAAACGCGGTTCTTAATTGAAGAGGCCGCGAGGTTTTCGAGAGAAAGACGGACGCGAGTTTGAAGCCATTTACTGAGCAATTCTCACGCTCCGCTGTGGATTCTACGCTTCGCCTTTTCGCCCAATTTTTAGATATTGCTCCCGGGGCAATCGTGACAAACGTTGAACACTGATATGGGAAAAGGTTGGTAGGAAGAATTATGCTCGAGAGTGGAAGAGAGAGAAAGGACAATTGGAGTGGGAAAGATTGGAAAAAAGGAAGGAGAAAGAGAGTTGGAGCAGGTAAAGGTAAAGGAACAAAGGTGTATTTTGTAAAAAGGTGTTAGAACAGAGGATCAAAAGAATAGATCGTAACATGTAAAAGCTGCAATTTCGAAGGAAAGGGCAGAGAGACGTAAAAATGAAGGACCGCGAAAACAGAAGAACAGGAAACCTGAAGGCAGACACGTAGAGACAGAGGATGATCCAAAAAATACAAGAATACCAGCTAATGCAATAGTGAAGCACAAAAAAGAAAATGTAGAAGCGGAAGATTTCACTGCGGCAAAAGCGACACGAAGCAAAAAAACGACAGAACCCGAGCCACAAAGAGACAGAATGATAAAGAAAGGCGAAAAACAGCAACCGGTAGCAGAACAAAATACGGTGAACAGTGTCAAAACGAACAGAGAAAGGGAGAAAGGGTTAAGCGGCGATAGGGAGCGAAAAAAAGCGGGTCAGGGGAGAAAAGTGGTAAAGGGCAAGGAGAAAGGAGTTGCAGAGGGCAGAGGAGAGAAAGGAAAAAAAAATGGGAGAACTAATCAGGATGGGTATTCAAAAGTCTTGACGGGAGAGAGAAACGTCTGGCCGCGAGCATTCTCTGCGTGGCATGGTCGAACGACCATCGGGAGAAAATGCGAAGCAGCCGCGGGAAAAGTCCGTGGCACAAAGGGAAACGAATGCGTGAACTCGTCCGTTTCAACCTACCATTGTCTCGAATTCTAAAGCGGCCCCCGATGTATCCGCGATTTTCGTGGCTTGCCTTGATTTTCGCGGTACCATCCTGCAATGATTCGCCCTCTCCTGCCAGTTCAGCTCCGCGGTATCGCCCGGTCTGTATGCTCTGCCTACTGTGCGGCTGTGTTGCTCGTTAAACTCCTCGTCTGCCCTTCCTGCGCATAGATTTTTCGACGTGAATGGAAAATAAGAACGGTTTTCCAGGCTAAGCTTTTTCGTTCAATTTAACCTCTTCTCTGTTCCCGACACTTCACTTGCTTCGAATTTTATCGGTCTTAAAAGGGAATTATTTATTTCCAGTTTATCTCGACAATTTATTGTACATTGTGGGGATCGAGGTTTCCATGCTGAACTATAGGAGCAAGAACGAGGAAGTATAGAGAGGGCGTGTTTGGCGTAGCGCGTAGAGTCTCGACTTGCAAATCGGTGGGTCGTAAGTTCGATTCCCGGTGGGATCCTTCAGATTTTTCTTCGGCTCCTATGGTATTTTTAATGATTTAATCGCATAGGTCGATATTTAGGTTAATTAGATTCGCGCTTAAAGAATGTTTTCAGTCCTGTTTCGTTAGGTATGAAAAATTGTTTCCTGTCTCTCGGACGTCTTACACCAGGAACAAAATAGGGTTAACACAGAAATGAGTAAGAAATCCAAAGAGGAGAAGTTAAAGAAAATCCAATTTCTATTGTAACAGAAATTCAATTCCTCTACGAAAGTCTGAATTATGAATCATCATACGTCCATATCGATCGGATACGTCGAAGATCCCTGAGACCTCCAGACAGAAATCAAATACTCGGTATCTTCGCGTTCGACTGGTTCATTGTCAGGTGGAAGACAGGGGACGTCAAAAATAGCCAGGGGATATATAGGAATTCCTCGTCGAAGTTCGTATTTCATGGGCGTGTGAGTATATACATGGAGGTCGCTCGAGGGATACTCGACTCGCCGCGCCAGTTCGCCTGGAACTTCAACATTGTCCCATTTAAAAGCGTCTCTTCCTGACCAAACGGAGATATCGAGGACCTCCGTATCTCGATCAGTAGTTCCACGGTGCAAACTTCGCGGCAGTCAATCTCACGGGAGCCATACCGCCGTTCCAGCACCGCCGTCGGGCTACAGTTATTAATTACACAATCTGGCTGCTCGTTAATTGAAGACAAACTTCCTTCGCGGGCAAAAACAAGTAGACAATTAGAGAAATACCAGAGCGACGAGGTGGAGAGTAGGGTGGTGGTTAGTAGTAGTCAGACGGATCTTCGATAGCGTCTGTCCTTTCGGACTAGTTCTAATTATTAACGACCGCAATTACCAGAGTGTTTCCTCTGATAATATCTTTTAGCCGTTAGAAACCGTCGTAACTTGGTACACACGGTTACGCTACGATTAGGCAACCGAGACCAGGGACAATGTATGTTATGTAGTTCATTTAGAAGATAGCATAATAATGAAAAAAGAAGTATGTAGAGTGATTCTCTCGTTAGAGGCCCTAAACATGCTTCGTTAACTACGTTATTTCTTTCGATTTGCCTAGGAATATTTACACGCACCTACATAAGTATAATTCCCGGATAAGTGTCGCAGGCTCGGGACACTTATCCGGGGAGCTAGGTGTTCTGGAAATCGCCTGCTGTTATCTTTCTTCGGTTCTCTCGCTTTGGCGCATCGAAGACTTTTCTACCCTTCTCAGGAAAATTCTCAAACACCGTTACTTCCAGTTGTCTCTAATTCCGTAAAAGTTCAGTTCTTTCCTAAAATTTTGTAACGGTTATTCGCGTGAATAAGAGTGCGAATCTAGGAATATCGCTTCGATTCGATGCACTCGGCGAAGGTTTTCGGTTCGAGGAAGTTTTACGCAGCTCGTTTTTAGCGCAGCTTTATTTTTCCAGGTTATACGGGGTGTAAATAAGTTGCAGCTGTAAACTTTACGGTGATATATCGGGGAGCTTCTATCAAGAACTTTTCAACCACTGCAGAATCGCTGCAGAGATTTTAACAAATCTTCTTTCCCCTCCTGTGTTTCGTGATTTCTTTGTCGTTCTACCGTGCTTCTACCGGGGAACGTCGAACATTTTACCCTTCGAAATAACTACGTCTACCTTTGTGCGCTACAATCGCCGATGCTGGGTCTCCAGAAACTACGAGCTTCTCTCGAGACACGACAAATGGAAATATCACAATATTCACGAGAGAAAGGACTTTCCACTCGGCAGTGGTTTTTTACCAAAGAAAATTGTAGAATCGAATAAATGCGCGATCCTGTAGGTATCGTATCCATAAAATATCGCATTACTCGCGCACATTTTCGAACGTCCCACGCAGAAGCTTGGCTTTATTTCGAAACCAAAGACACGTTGCCTGAAAGGATAACGTTTATCTAGCCACTTAACCGTCCTGCGCGCGGGGGGGCCTTAAGCGTTTTCCAATGCATAGCTGCGAGCTTAACGAGACGTATCCTTCCAATCCCTTAACCCTATTTCGATCCAAGCTCACCGTGGCTTGTCGATGATCGTATCGCGAATTATCCGTCTATCTCCAACTTATCTCTCACCAAAATTCTCCCAGAGATATCATTAGCAGAAATTACAAGTGTACCGTCCCTATATCGCCTTGACGATATCTCTTCTCTTTTCTTTTTTTCGACGGTGACTTGCCTCGCTTTATTAAGGAAAGCCTGGGTGATGATAAATGGGGCAGGATTGAACGACACTCTCCCTTGTCAAGACGTGACAAAAACAATAATCCTAACTTTTGTTTTAATTCGTGAGACTCGAGATTGCTGAATGTAAGGGAATAACGGAGTGTTAGATTCCGGTTGTTAACGCAGCTTCCCGCGCTTCTTGTTGGTTGGAAGGTCGGGTTGGCGTTGCTAATTATTGCACGTGTATGTGCCAACTACTTATTGCCGCGATGGTGATCGCCCTTTATTTGTGATGTCGATTGTTGCGGACTGGACCGCACTGGTGTATCAAGAATATCGAGTATCGCGTGTTAGAGCGCTCAAAGTGGTGTCGATATATATCTCTTTTCGCCAAAATGGGGAGTTTACCTTGTTGGCAAATCATGGGCCTCTCGCTCCCTAGAGCCGCTCTCCTAGGCCCTCGTGCACTACCCCGTGGTCCGCAGAGTAGGGAGAGACGGTCCCAAACGGGGGTGTCAGCCCCGCGTGGCGATCTTGCCGAAACGTCGACTTTGCGGGCAGTTACTGAGCGCGCAGAGGCAAGTACCGGCTTACCATGTGGCCCGCAGAAGTGGAGAATTTCCGCGGCCATCAGGTAATAAGCCGGATTTGCCCTCTGGCTTGAATAGGCTATTGTTATCAAAAAACTTGTAGAAAAACTTCTCAAAAGTAACGTCGCTTGGAATCCGTGCCATAAACCCCTGTTGATTAATCACCGGTGTTTGGTGTTTTAAAAATAATTATTTTATTCTACTGAACTTTTGTAGATGGAAGTCTTGCAAGTTTTCAGGCAGTTAGACTGTAGTCTTTAGATCCGTGTCTCCCTCAGGAGCTCAGACGTCAATACCTATACATTATAATTCTCTACGTGTCGTCACAGAAAGTTTGGAGGTCTGATTTTAGAGGTAGTG
>NW_017100231.1:1227062-1228352 GCF_001263275.1 Habropoda laboriosa | reverse complement strand
CTCACTCAACTCATTTCCGCTCCGAATTTTAACTCTCCCCTCCAAAATCTCACCTCCACTCTCCTTTCGCCACCCGAGCAACCAAAAACACACGCTTGAAGCAGCAAAGCAACCGTGTCCACCGAGTCACCGGACACAAGAACATCTGTGAAAAGTGAAAAATCGTTTTATCGCGACGCGGAGGAGAGGGCTGTGTGTCGGGGCAGCAGACGAGATTGACTAGCGAATGAAAACGAGGGATTGGAATGGTCGGTTTTGCGGTGCCGGCCGGCTGACAATGAAATCGAGCCACCGTAAACGAACTAATTGCAGGCACAATAATTATTCCGCGGACCAGGGCCCGTCGTCTGCTCGCGGATTACGAATCGATCGCGGTCGCTGTTATTAACCCTTCTCCACGCTTCTCCATGCTTCACCCCCCTTCCCTGTTTCTCGTGTGTTCGCGGATCGACGAACGATGTTCAAATTTATCGCTGTATTCTCCCTTGTATCGAACAAGCGTGGAAACTTTCGACGTACTCTTCGGTGAAAAAGAGAAAACAGAGTTTTGTATGTGTTAACGCAGCTTCCCGCGCTTCTTTGTGGTTAGGTGTGTATGTGCCAACTACTTATTGTCGCGATGGTGATCGCCCTTTATTTGTGATGTCGATTGTTGCGGACTGGACCGCACTGGTGTGTCAAGAATATCGAGTATCGCGTGTTAGAGCGATCAAAGTGGTGTCGATATATATCTCTTTTCGCCAAAATGGGGAGTTTACCTTGTTGGCAAATCATGGGCCTTTCATCCCCTAGAGCCGCTCTCCTAGGCCCTCGTGCACTACCCCGTGGTCCGCAGAGTAGGGAGAGACGGTCCCAAACGGGGGTGTCAGCCCCGCGTGGCGATCTTGCCGAAACGTCGACTTTACTGAGCGCGCAGAGGCAAGTACCGGCTTACCATGTGGCCCGCAGAAGTGGAGAATTTCCGCGGCCATCAGGTAATAAGCCGGATTTGCCCTCTGGCTTGAATAGGCTATTGTTATCGAAAAACTTGTAGAAAAACTTCTCAAAAGTAACGTCGCTTGGAATCCGTGCCATAAACCCCTGTTGATTAATCACCGGTGTTTGGTGTTTTAAAAATAATTATTTTATTCTACTGAACTTTTGTAGATGGAAGTCTTGCAAGTTTTCAGGCAGTTAGACTGTAGTCTTTAGATCCGTGTCTCCCTCAGGAGCTCAGACGTCAATACCTATACATTATAATTCTCTACGTGTCGTCACAGAAAGTTTGGAGGTCTGATTTTAGAGGTAGTG
>NW_017100231.1:1183866-1227045 GCF_001263275.1 Habropoda laboriosa | reverse complement strand
GGACTCAGGGTTGATGCGTAACTGTGTGCGGAAGATGGAAGGGAATTTTCGGATTGGTTATCTTAAACTAAGTGGTAAATTTTTAAATCCAACGGGAGGAGGATTGAACGACACTCTCTCTTTATTCTAAGACACAATGGCTTACTCGCGAGAGACGTATATGTTTACAGAGCACGAAGGTAGACAGATCTTTTTTTAGTGTGTTGTTGGGTGTTTTGTAGGAAATTTGGAGAGGGTATGTTTTTTTTTGGTTGCTCGTGATTGAAGGAAAGTTGACAAAATTTGGTCGAAGGAAAACGAGTGTTGCAGGAAGTGACAAAGTTGATAAGTATTCATAAGCAATGAAGTCAGAAAGCCGGTAGATCTGGTGAACATATTTTCTGAAGTTCTAAAAATTAAAGTCAACGGAACTGTTATTAAAGCCCTCCGATGTCGTTCTAATTGTAGGGAGCGTAAAAACAGGAAGAATGAAGCTGCAGCGTTACAAATTTCGGTGCCGACCAATAATCAACTGAAACTCATTTGAATAGAAAAAACGCAGACCATTTGTCACGTTGACGAGATTAAACGATTCCACCGAAATTGTAATGGACACGATGAACGAACACAGTCGCGAATTATCGCTTCAAATTTGACCACTTGCGTCGTGCAATTTTGCACGCGTGAAAAGCCACCTTCCGATGCTCTTTCTCGAGCTTCCGCCGGTGAAAATAATTCATCGCGACCCGGTGTATCCTTGCGTGGATACGATGAAGCGAATGTTGTCGAACGGGAAAAGTGAGAGAGAATTTTTCCACCGGTTTCCCCTCGCTCGACAAAAAGAATAACAAATAATTGCCGCAGGAGAAATGATATCACGTAGCCGAATTAATTAAACCGAAAGTTCGCCATGAATCGATCACCGGTCACCTTGGAACTCCACTTAACATAGTTTCCAGTTAGAATTACCTGGTTCACCTCTCTCTTTCTCCCTCGTTCTACACTCTCTCCAGGAAGGAGAAGAATTATTTTCGTTTAAAAGTTTAAGTCGTTCGCCGGAAACGGGCCTGTTGAACGGGAAGTAGAACGAATGGACGAGCCGGCGAACAGCCCTGAAATTATGTACGCTTTTCTGCTTCGACGAGCAAGTGATAGCCACCTAATGATCTGTTGCTTCACTTCACCGAGGAAAACAAAGGGATGGAAACCGTAGGAAACGTTCGTTTACGAGGATGAAACAGGAAGACTTGACCGAAAGACCAACGACCTTTCGTTTTACGAGCTTGGAAAAACCTTTTCGTTCTAATCAAATGTTTTTTTACGCTTCCCTCCGGTTCGTCGGAGAACGCGCGCAGTTTCCGCCGGAGGAACGAAATACAGATTTTTCGCGGGGGAATCGAAATATTTTTATTGAAATTTCCGAGCTTTGATGTTGTGTTTCAAGGACGAAACAGGAGGGATCAGATGATATCGGTAATCGTTCCGACTGGAAATGGAACTCGTTGAATTCTTTAATCAAGGATTTTCGAATTTCGCGCAAAATCGTCTCAGGAGTAGTTATCGAAATTTTTCGCGCTGGTTTCACAAAGCTTTGTAACGTTACAATTTTCTGCGAACGAGAAATTCTGCTAGCTTCTCGATTTTCGCAGATTTTCCGTTCAGTTTTTCGCAAAATTAAGACGTTCGCTGATATCGGTACAGCGAAGGAAGCTCGTAGATGTTGAATCGTGTGACGAGGAACGTTTCGTCTGGCAAATGTGAACGCGCACAACGAGGTAGGGCAGAAAAACTGGCGAAAGAGCGAACATCGGTGTCCATAAATAGCGAAGGTTCGATCTAAGAGTGGCGAGAGCTAGATTGTGAAAAAGGAAAGGAGTAAAGAAGGGTGGAGGGTTCTGTGTCTTGAGAGAAAAGTATCCAGGAGCAAAGACGGTGGTAATTGCGTTCGAGAAACCTTTTAAATAAACTGCCTCTCGCCGTGATATTGCGTCGCTTTTGTACTCGTTGATGACTTACAAAGTACGTAGGAAGTTGTTACAAAGATACGCGGTCTGCGGTGAGAAAACTTCGTCAAGTGTATACTTGTTCTTGTTGTTTCGCAAAAAGGCGAATGAATTGCGTTACACGTGCGAACGTTTCGGCGAATCTCGAAAAAAACGATCGATAGAATTTATCGGCGAACGTTTAAAAAGAAAGAGAGCGAAAAGAGGAACTCTTTCAATCTCCATACGCATCAATATGCACGATCTTTTCGGATATATGATTCGATTTGTGGATGTGACTTTTTCGGTCAGCAAGAAAAATGCATGTGCTCTGTCTTTCTGATTTTTCACTTCCAAGAGAAAGTGAGTGTTGTGATATGGAAAATGAATTAGTCTTCTAACTTGTATCTTTTTTTTTATTGTAATATTAACTTGTGTTTTTATTCGATACACAATTAAATCTGACAATTGAAATGTCTTCCTTTTCACTCTGAACTCCAAAATAGGAAAAAGCTCCTGAGACCCTTTCGACGGTCCTTTTATCAAAAGTTTACAGTTCTAAAGTTTAAATGACGTGTCACAAAAATGCATCACCGATGATCCATGGCATGACGCTTGTTTGGTAACGCGTTCCAACCAAGGTTTGCATTAAACAAGTATGTCTCGTAACAGAGGGTCCATTACACTGTGACTAATCAAACTTGCATTCCTTCCGCTAGCATTCTCTTGAGCTCTGCACAGTACTGTTGCATACCACACTTATGTATCACATCTATTGGTTTTAGTCATCCAGCCTTTCCATTCTCGAACTACGAGCATTCCACATCATCCTTCGCTATTACTCACCTTCGAACTTCTACCTCGGTGTCTCATCCTTTAGTGACCCCTGACCCCAGAATCACCGGTATCCTGCGCACCATTTTCCCCGATTTTTAGGTTTCGTCCAGCAATCTTCAGGACTTTGACTAAACTATTGTGGAATTAGGAATAAAATATAGGTGTTTATTAATTAAGATGCACGAATAACTATAATATAGGGGACAGCTCTCTCGCAACTTTCACCCACGCTTCTCGACTTTGCAATCAACACTGCCCTTGTTTGCGAGCCACCGCGATGAGGCACGGACCGTGGCAGTTCGCGCCTACAAGGGTCGTAAATCCTTTACTCGAATAGTTCAACACCGCGTTGACTCGTATTCCCTACCACGATTTCGCGTGAGAAGGATGGTTTAATTGTATGAATGCGTTTTAACAAACAATATATTTATTCTATTGAGTAGTGTTCTGTTGTGTTGAGTGTCTTGGCGAAAGCTCGGTTCCTTACTGACGTACTAATTTTCGTCGACCTCCGTCGTCACTTATATTTCGGACCGGGGAAAATCGGGGGTCAGTCTCGTCACCTGATTCGTAATTGGCTAAGCCAATCGAATGATGAATCCCGTGACCTCTACCTATTCCGTGCGCTCGAAACGCAGTCCGTGCGGACTAGACAGTGTCAGTGGGGGTGGAAGGCGTTATAATGAACAATTTTGCCACGTGGTGGAATTTCCGCCAGGCTTGGGTCCCGAGACATGACCTGGTCAATGGCCACTCGGTCCGGTCTCGGGGCCCTTTGGAAATTCATGTTTACGATACCTGCAATTAGCCGTTGAGGACGAAAAAACTCTTAAAGATACCATTTAGAGGATTAGAAGGGAACCAACTCTCAAAAACGGCTGTAGCGACTTGCGTATCGTAAACGCGCCAGCAATTTGCATTTCGGACATGGTCCCTTGTACAAATTGCTAGCCACCCGAAGAGCCGTATAAAGAAACAGAAAAGAAGTCAAAAGAAAAGAGGGAAAGCTGAACCGTGGGTACGCTGCGGAACAGCCCTTCATCCCTCTCGATTTTTCTCGTTGGGCCTGGCTTTCATCTCCCGCTTTCTCTTTTATTTTCGCCACTGTTCTCTTAAGACTACGTTTCCTTAGACGTTATCTAAAAATTCTTTCGCCTAAATTCCATCACTTCTCCTACCGTGAAAGTATCAAATACAATAAATCGAACAGTAGCAAGTAAACTTCAGAATACAACCAACAAGAATAATTTGGATCAATAAGAAAAATTTATCCTATCTTCATAATTGTGTAGCATCAGAACCTCTATACTCAAATAGGAAACCGACCAGGGAAATTACAGAGGGAGTAGTTGGCGTAGTGCGCTAAGTCTCGGCTTGCTAATCCGGAGGTCGCGGGTTCGATTCCCGGTTGGGTCCCTAAAAATTTTTTCGTCGGTTTCTACAATTTTATAGGCAAAAAGTGGCTCTATTCCTTCCAACAATCAATTTCTCGTCTCAACACACTACTTTGGTCGACTATCATATCGTACAATTCCCATCGATGATCCACTGTCACGGTAACATCGCATCGTCGTCCCTTAACTCGGTCAGAGCTCGAACAAAAGCCCGGGCCTCTCTTGTTTCCGCAATAAAAATCGGGGTTTCCTGTCCCTGCGTCGCAGTTACGTCCGCGCGCTACGCTATAGTCGGCCGGTCGCGTATTCGACGGTCGTAAAAAGGGCCGTAAAAGTACACGGGCAGCAACACCGGTTCGAAGACAATTTCGAAAAGCGCGCAGGTAATGGCGCCTACCGGGCGCCTGCCCCACGATTTACACAGTTCGCGAAGCAGGTTTTGCACCGTGTTCCTTGCCTCACTTGCCGCGCATCCTTTCTTCGACTACTTCTTCCACCGAACAGGTTGGCCCCGCGTCTCTTCACGGTGTAGCCTTCGAATGAGAAACTCTTATCTACGACGCATTCTCGAATATCAGAAAATACTGCAAAGAGGTATGTCGGTCCGATTTGTGCAATTTTGAGAACGCAAAGTGCGCAGGCGAAATTAAGGGGACGATAAGTGGCGAGATAATGACAAGGGCGTGGTTCTCGATGCCTGGTAATATTGTTGGTTATGTTGTTTCGTTTTCTCTGAATAACGTTTTTTGCGAGCATCCATAGGGAATGTTTAATCGATTCAAGATGTTTTTATATGTTGGAAAACTTGCTCGCTACATGCACTGATAAGCACTAATGCAGGCGGTTTTCAAACGAAATCTTGATTACACGTGGTGTAACGATGTAGAATAATTGCCTCCGTTTCTCCTAGTGTAATAAACATTTGATAATATATTCATAGGTAATTAAGACGAAACGGAAAAAGGTGGGAAAAAACAAAAAGATTCGTTTCAAGTTTAGAGCAATTCTAAATAAAACACCATTTTCTAGTTTCCACGACTCATCAAAGAAAACCCATCAGAGAGTTCGCTACATTCAACTTCTCTCTTTCGCTCTTTCTCTTCCATTAAAGAGAATAATAGAAAAACTTCGGTTGACAAACGTTTAAAGATCCTTCGACATAGGTCAAAGGTTAGGTTAGAAAGACACAACTGTAGGGCAAATTACGATCGAAATTGCGCGCGTTCGACCGGCCTGTTTCTCGTTTCGGCCATATTTCGCCAGGTTCGGGAAACGAGAAGTAACGTTGGTCGCGTGTTTCCACAGGACGACATTCCACGAACCGGGGCTTTATTATGGCGGCGTTTCACCTTTCGATTTAACCGTCGACGCGGCCTTAAATCTGACCAAACCACCGGAGGCCGTTGTGGCAATTACGAGGAGGAGTAAAGAAGAAGAAGAGGGTCTGGGATCGAGGGGGGAGAAAAGACGCTGAAGAGTGCACAATCGCCTTGCTTCGTTGTTACTCGCAATCACGGAGAAAACGCGGTTTTCTTGCCGAAGGTCCTTCAGACAGGGCACGTTCTGTTACTCGAGGTTAGGGCTGTTCCGAACGAGCACCTCTCTTCGATCGCGGTTGCGTCTTGCGAGGTTAGGCTCTTGAAGGTTCGTCGTTTATCTCGTGATTGCTTGATAATTGTACGTGGTAGAATTGGAATTTTTCACCCTTCTGACAACGAGTCAATCTTGTGGCACGGATTCTGATTAAGTTGCGACGTATAGTGTTTTAGAGTAGACGTGAATTTTTATTTGAATGTTGGATGACTGATCTAAGCGCTGATCTAAACGCAACCGAGCTGCTGCACCCAAAAATATTTCAGTCACTCTTGTTTTCACTCTAAGATCGAGGAGTAGGCTCGCTTATATTTAGTCCTCCGGTAACTAAGAAATACTACTTGCGTATTTCTATACTTTATGCAGCAATAAGTATTTAGTATCCGGAGCTATGCTTATATTCGAAACGACTGAAATATATTATTATTATTAAATAAAGATCTGTCTTGACGTATAGTCGGGGCCACGATATAGCGAGGTCGTAAAATCGGTTAGGCGTCAAAGTAAACATGTTTTAGCTGCCGGGACCCCGAAATTGACAGAAATACGAGCAGATAAGTACTTGAAACCATGGTCAGGACCGTACAAAGAATTCTTGTATCCAGCGAAAGTCAAACTGATTCTAATATATTTACTGAAAATTGAGTTCAGCTAGGACAATTTAGGGTTTTTTTCTTCTGGGAAAAGCCGCTTTTGGAAGTACGGTTACAAGTAAAGGTCTTATTGAGGTCTTTAACATCTTCATTTACCTGCTCGTGTTATATACAGATAGAAAATGCAAAAGGATTGTGTAGCTTTAATATTAACATATTTTCCATTTGTAAATGAAATACCATTTTCTACTTGAAGTACCAAATCATATGCTACCATTCGTTTATTGTTGGAACCCTCAAACAGACCGCAACATCAATCGATGCCGATTCTTGAGAGTTTAATTTACGACCTCGCTATATCGTGGCCCCAACTATACCTAATACGGATTCCAACTGTTGGATTATTTCTAACAACACCCTATGGAAATAATCAAGTGAGGACAAAAATGTCTCCGCGTTTTTTGAAACAAAGGCACTAAGAATTCAGACAGATGTGTCTGGTGTCCGTCTTCGAGTCACGCACTGTACAATGCGATACCATAATGTAAACAGTTCCTAGGTATAAGGGGCCCCAACTTTCCTTTTGGGTGCCCAGAAACAGCCCTTTAGAAGATTCAATAGCGTAAAGACGTTTCCTCTGAGTCCGTAAATAAGTAGCATATTACAAAGTTAAAAGACTATTTCTTTTCATAACCCATTTCCAATACCAACAGATACAATAATCATACGTGTATATACAGGGTGAACCATTTAACGTGGTCCACCTTAGATTATTCTGTTGTCGGTGAACTGATAAAAATTTCCTTTGTGTCGCATTTTTTTTTTTTTTAACGTATTTTTCAGTGTTATCCACGTATCCTTCAGTTCCACACTTACACGCGACTATTCATAAAAAATTGAAAGTGATGTTAAAAATTTCGAAAAAGTGTGCCGTAACGTACTGTAACCTTACAAATACCTTTGGCGAAATTCAGCGTAAAGAAAACCACTGTAACCATTTCACATCCCATCATCCCAAGGATCTCCCAATAATCGATCGTTCCATGGAACCGCAATTAGGGGTATCGATAATAGCGGAACGCCAACGTGTACCGTTATCAAACGTTATCAGAGATTCGTACAAAACCTCTTTTCCATCTCGTATCGAGTCAATAATAATAATAAAGTCAGGAGCAAAAAGGACGGGGCAGAGGCAATCTCATATCGGTGGCGCGTTTTCCTTACACAATATCATAGCCGTACATCTGATACGATTGTAATGCGACTACACCACCAGGCTGTGTGTTGGTTGGAAAACACCGGGACTTACGACGTCAGTTTCGCCACGCTAACGACTACTACGTGGAACTTCGCGTACATATTTGCTACGGCAAATTGCCTTCGCAGAAGCTGGCCCGCATTTTCGTGTCGCGCGATACACAGCGAGATCGCGAACGATATTAAAACGCTCCACCTGCCATCGCGATGTTAAATAATAAAAGGTTGCTCGACGTATGAAACGAATCGATGCTTCCAGTATGAACTGTCTTATCTGATCGTGTATTTGTAATTGTCACCATTTTACAAATGTACGTTTTAATGGTTTTTCTTAATTTCAGTCGACTCGAGTTAGTTAAGAGATGTCGCAGATCCTCGAGCTAAATGGTGACCTAGGTTAATTAGCCGTGTATGAACTGTACACTGTGTTATCTGATCGTGTGTTTGTAAATGTCACCGTTTCGCAAATGGAGTTATGTACTTTTTAATAGTTTCTTTGCGCTGTTAGATAGTTTTTTCGTAATTTTGTTCGACTTTAAGTTTCTGGAAGACGTCGGAGATTCTCGCGCTAAGCGGTAGCTCGGGTTAATTATCCGGGTTGTGTTTGATATCTTAGTTTAATTCGGTAAAGAAGATTTGGAGTTGTAGATATTGCCATCTTTATTATCATGATTAATAGTAAATTGCATGTTTAAATTTTCTCAAACCCAGCATAAAAATGATGGACATTTTTATTGAAATTTTAAGAAATGTGTAAAAATTAGAAACTCTGTCTTATCCTCCCAAATCCACCCAAAAAATGTACCATATCACCTTCACCAGCTAATTAATCGTTCAATCTCCAATACACAAATTCCTCCCCGCGAAACGTGCAAACAACTCACTCAATTGACACAGACCAACACTTCAACTATCATGAGCTACTTATGTCGTACACTCGAAACTAGAGAACGTATCGCCCAGATCCACACTTAACCACTCTTGTCCTGCACGAACACATTTTACACACAGTAGACTACACGTTGCATATACACACACAGAGAGAAACACAAATTCACCGTAACATCGCGTTCCTCGCTGGTAGAGTTTCCGGGACACACTTGTATCAGCTATATCGCAGAGGCTAACACGGCGACCGTCGAATCGTTCGCCTAACCCCCCGCGTTTCGCCGTATAAAACAGGAGTTTCGTTGTCCTAATTTAATGCACGTGTTACCTAGACGAAGTATCCAATCGTACGCCGGATTTACGCTCGATCTTCCGTCCAGCGACGGGAATTGCGTCCCCGGATATCTGATTACGACTGCACGCGAAAATTTCGTTTCGTTTGTTCGCATCGAGGAGAATCCTCGAACGCACGTGTTCGCGAGTTTTCTAATTTGTTGAAGGTAGATTAGCTGTTACTCTGAATGGACGGAATAACGAGAGAAGTATCTCGAATGTGTGCTATACAGAAATAATTGGATGTACATGTATACACAGAGAGATAATAATCGAGACCGATCTGTGTAATCTAGTGGTTTCTATAGAAATAAAATTCCTCGAGTAAATTAAATTCTTCCTATTTTTTTCGTAATACACATTTTATCTTCCATTAAAATGGTAATCCTTCGGAGATAATGGGGGAAAAAACGGTGGAGCAAAGAGCGAATAGGTGCGTAAAATATGAAACTACGCAAAGAGAGTAATTTGTTTTCGTAGACTTGAACTATGTAGAGCGTTCAATAGAATCACACCGCCGAAGAAAA
The DNA here is from genome assembly GCF_001263275.1 of Habropoda laboriosa. Taxonomy (NCBI): domain Eukaryota; kingdom Metazoa; phylum Arthropoda; class Insecta; order Hymenoptera; family Apidae; genus Habropoda; species Habropoda laboriosa. Next base: position 1,217,662 of record NW_017100231.1, on the reverse strand, counting down.
TTTTTATTTTCCCATTAAACCAGCTTCGTCCTTAATAGCCCGCTCCCACAGGAGGTGGACTTTATGCTTTAATTAAGACTCGATCATTTCTTTACCTCCGAGGAGCCGTCGCGATACCCGCTCCTCGAGTATTTACTCGTTTCCTCAAAACGACCCTGTCGTTCCGAGCCAAATTAATGAAAATTGTTACGTCGGGGGAAACGTTCTAATTCCACGATCGTTATTTGGGGGATTTTTCGAGGCTTCCGCGTCGATTTAAGCGGACTTTTCCCTGAAAATCTTCTCTGACCAATTTACGCTTACAAAGACGTCTCTCTTTCTCTCTATATTTTAAAGTTGAACAACGCGCAGAGACCCTTTTTCCTCTCGCTGTTCGAAGGATCAGAGGAGAAGAGAGAGAGAGGTTATTCAAAGCGAGAACCACCGCTACACCTCCTTTCATTCCTATCCATTCGTACGAGATCACGAGAGATAGCAATTTCTCCCGATTTATAAAAGTCACTTTTTCGCGTTATCGAACGCGACGAGCGAGGGAGGTTGAAGGGCGAGAGGAGATAGATAGATAGAGAGAGGGAAGGGATGGCGATCGAATGGAACGCGAGGAGGATTCTAGATGTCTCGAATTCGAGCTTACAAGCAGCGAGCGCCGGCGGCTTTGTGCATTCCTGACCGGTGGATGTGATTAAATATTGATCGGCGAGAATGCCTCTCGGTGGTGGCCGTGTAAATAATTTCGCTGAAAGTGCTTCATATCGCGGGCATAATTGAAACGCGACGAGCCGCGATGAGGAATAAAAAACCACCACGAGCGTGACGCAAAAAGACGAATGAAGAGAGAATAACAATGCTGAAAGGAGTAGGAAGAATTCGAACGACAAACAAAAAAAAAAACGGGGGTGAAAAAGGGAGAATCGCAAAGAAAGGATAAGAGAAATTCGTATCAACACCTGAACGAGCGTAACGATAAATGAATACGTCCTTTAAATCTCGATATCGCGAATTCCGTTTCGACCAATCTGCGCTAAGAATAATTGATAACCCGATATCGGTTAATCGATACACACGGTTGTACGATGCGACTGGGCTCCTCCTGTGGCCGATACACAACGCGATCAACTCTCCCTTTTTCTCTATCTTTCTCTGTTATTTTTTTTATCTGTAGATATATCGCTGTGCAACGATTTTTCGCGAGGATACGCCAACATGTAAAACCATGGTCTGGCTAGCACGAGGGAAAATGGTCATGTTTCGAGGGGAACGAAACAACTGGTCGAAGTAATTAAACTAGCCAAACCCCATCCCTTGCCTCGACGATCAGAGAAGCACTGGATATGACAGCTTTCGATTGGGCATTTTAGTAAATTCGATAAAACTTCTGTCTCTCCGTGCACACACAGATACGATCCCGTCCCTCGTCTCGATGCTCTGTTTTTCCAACGCTGTTCTTTTTCTTTTTTCTTTATCCCTCTCTCTCTCTCTCTCCTTCTTTTCTGGTCACTCTTCGTTCTTACCGGGAACGAGTGTCACGCTGTTTCTGGTTCGTTCTCACTTGAACTTCCAATAGCGGGACAATAAAATGATTGATGATGTTGGGGAGAAGTGTTGAGAAAGTTTTTCCTGACTCGATGCTCTGTTTTTCCAACGCTGTTCTTTTTCTTTTTTCTTTATCCCTCTCTCTCTCTCTCCTTCTTTTCTGGTCACTCTTCGTTCTTACCGGGAACGAGTGTCACGCTGTTTCTGTTCGTTCTCACTTGAACTTCCAATAGCGGGACAATAAAATGATTGATGATGTTGGGGAGTAGTGTTGAGAAAGTTTTTCCTGGGGTTTTTCGGAAGTGCGGGCTGTTACCTCGATTTAGAGCGTATTGACGGGTGGGGAGATGTTATTTACTGGGGAAAGGAGTGAAATAATTTGACAATTATGTTCGGGCACATATTGATATAGCTATCGTGAATGAAGAAGGGATTTTTCAATACTTTGGTAATACTCAGAGGTATTCTTCAGTACTTTGGTAATACTCAGAGGTATTCTTCACAATACTTTGGTAATACTTAGAGGTATTCTTCAATACTTTGGTAATTCTCAGAGGTATTCTTCAGTATTGTAGTAATTCTCAGAGGTATTCTTCACAATACTTTGGTAATACTCAGAGGTATTCTTCAGTACTTTGGTAATACTCAAAGGTATTCTTCAATACTTTGGTAATACTCAGAGGTATTCTTCACAATACTTTGGTAATACTCAGAGGTATTCTTCAGTACTTTGGTAATACTCAAAGGTATTCGTCAGTATTGTAGTAATTCTCAGAGGTATTCTTCACAGTACTTTGGTAATACTCAGAGGTATTCTTCAGTACTTTGGTAATTCTCAGAGGTAATTTTCAATACTTTTGTAATACTCAGAAGTATTCTTCAGTACTTTGGTAATACTCAGAGGTATCCTTCAATACTTTGACCGTCTACTTTTCTACAAGTTTAATGTTAAACGCGATTAGCCAGTTGGTTAATCTAAGGTTCGTATTACACAAGGGACACTCACTATTCTTTGCGACAAATTACACACGGAATTCTGTATATTTAATGTTTAACTATGGACGATTATTCTTAATTTACAAATTATTCTATAGTGTGGGTATTAACAAATTTTTTAAATGGAAAAATTTCTACCTCTTGGACAGTTCTCCTTGGTCGTGAGCAGTTTTATATTTCTACAGGGTGTTTCAACTCGCACATCTAAAATATTTTTCTTCCTTTTTACGATACGAAAAATGTAGAAAGAGGAAATTTAGCGTCGCCAGGGCTTAATATTTTTCAAAATAACCAACATCCAAAATGAATACAAATTGGCAATATATCCTGCAACAAGAGCAATTAAAATTTCCCACCGATACAAGCCGTACCTCGAGGAAGCTGTGGAATTGCAATCAAGACGCGAATCAAACGGTTCCAATTCCCAAGTTCCCGCGAAACGGAACATTTCATACTTTCAGCCATTCCGACGTAATACCTCGAAACGTTCGCCAGTCTGCCGCGATCTCCTCCCTTGTCTTTTATCCCACTTACCGTGCCCGTTACCCTTATCCCGCACACTTTCTACCCCCGGTCGTCTGTTGGTACCGCGGGATCCCGGAATCCGGCTTTCCATTCGCGAATATCGCTCGCGACGATCTGCACAATCGGCGCGGCGCTGACCGGCTTCTTCGTCCTCGCGCTCGTAAAGGTAAAGGGTCGACGAAATCTCGGTCGAAAACCGAGAGAGGAAACTTATTCCTTAGGTAAGGAAAGGTTTCCGCGTGAAGATAAGAGAACCTCCGCGCCTTCTGTCTAGTCGATCGAACTCGGCTACGGGATTGGTTGGCACTTTGCCTCTCAAAGTGAATATTTTTTAGTGTTATTCGCCAACGAACGTATTTAAATACTTTTACCTCGGATTTTTTGGTAATGGAATTTTTTTTTTTTTTACTGCTGGACACTCAAAAGAAAAATGTCTTGTAGAATTCACCCTTTCGTTACGATTGTCGCCTATAGGCGTTTTGAAAATTTCCTACACTTTCATCTTAATTTAATACTTCATTTTATTTCTTACGCTCTTTCATCTTAATTCAATAAACCGAATTTTAAAAAGGGTACGACTAAAATAAATTTTGCAGCTATGGGTTAGGTCACTCGCGTTAAGCATTAAAATCTGCCGTAACGAAGGGGTTAATAGTAACTCCCCGACTAGAATTTCAGTTAGGCATGCCTAAAGACGAACGTGGGCCTAACGCGGAAACGATTAGGCATACCTAAATGTTTCAATAAACCGAATTTTAAAAAGGGTACGACTAAAATAAATTTTGCAGCTATGGGTTAGGTCAGTCGTGTTAAGCATTAAAATCTGCCGTAACGAAGGGGTTAATAGTAACTCCCCGTCTAGAATTTCAGTTAGGCATGCCTAAAGACGAACGTGGGCCTAACGCGGAAACGATTAGGCATACCTAAATGTTGCAAGCCTAATCGTTACCGCATTAGGTCCTAATTCGGAAGGAATGATGCATGCTTAAATTGGGCATTCCTAACAGTTGCCATACGTGGCCCAAATGGGGGTGGCCGAGCGCACGCTTATGTTGGGCATTCCTAACAGTTGCCATACGTGGGTGAAATGGGGATGGCCTAATTTAGGTGGAGTGGGGCTCTCAAACTTACATGTAGGAATATTTACAGACATTTCAGTGTCGGACGTACGCTTGCGTGTAGAGGTTAGGTCGCCATAAGAGAGCTTTCAACAAGATAAAATCCGTACAGTGTCTTGATGAGGTATTGGCCCTTTACGCAAGCAAAATGTTGGATTCCTTGAAAATAGCCGGAAGATCACTTTATCTTCCCTTTTCGTGGTACCAATCTCGATCAGGGAGGTCATCGACACATTCAGTTTCTTTATATCGTTGTATCTACTTATTAACGAATTCACGAGATTAATGCATATATTTTGCTGCATTTTTAACGCACATTTTTGGTTCTTTCGAGTGATAACACAAGAAGACTGCCTCGAAACGTTTAGCGTACACGGCACTCATCTCGAAAAGGTCCGTATTTCTCAGTAACAAAAACGATACTAAGAGATTTAAAGCTAATGCGTATTAGAGGGAACTTCATATTTTTATGCTAACACAATCTCTCCCTCATTTGACCTCAAGTTTCGAAAATATCGCGTCCACGCTTTTGTGGAACAGACTGTAATATCTGCCTAACTGAAATTTCTAGTCGGGTATGTATAGTCGATGGAAGAAATATAGCGAGCTCATAAATTGAAGCATATTTTTGGGAGAAAACCGAATATTTTTGGGAGCAACGTATGGGGATCTTTGAATTACTCGTGTCTATTAATTTCTGTATAAAATACTTCTTGTAAACGAAGAAGAAAATTGAATTTTCATCTGTTACCATGTAACACGTGTATCTATTATTACCGAAAATTTGTCTTCACTTCAGGCTACAGGTACGCATGTATGCATTGTATTCAATGCTTACAGTTGCTAGATGGCTTATGTACCGAGGGATTAGTAGAATTTGGTTTACACAAACTTTGTAAGTTGGCTTGCACGCTGATTGGCAAGGGTTTACTAACAAAGGGTGACTAGCACAGGTTGACTTTCGAAGATTAGTTGATAAAGCTTCACTCCCATGGGCTATCTGGTGCACAGTGATGGGAGGGAATTGCTTTATCAATTTACCTCCTTAGATTTCGATATCAGAAACCTGTAACACGTCAAAATATCGAAAAGAAAAATCGAGAAAGTGAACAGACTTGTTACGCTGAAAGTAGAACACGCGAAGATAAAGATGGCTGTTACAAAGAAAGTATCTGCAACCATTATAAAGACAGATTCAGGACTTAAACGAGTTGGGATTATACGACCATTTTCATTCCTTTCCAACTTGCTACCACGTTTGTAACTTTGCAGCTACCAATAGATTATCCCCGTTGGAAGAACTCGATAATAACTACCTTGCACACGAGTACCGCGTAATCCATTCTGAAGTTCCAGGAATTCGAGGAATTCCTCGACAAACCTATTCATTTGTTAGCCAATTGCACAAATGTAGGAGGTTGATTATGACCTAAAATTGTGCATCGGACGAGGATTCTTGTAGAACGTTGCAAGCTACGTAATTATTCTTGCTCTCTTTCACGTATAGATTCTCTGACGGAACGCAACGCATTACGTTAATTATCAAAATGGTTTCCTTCCTTTCTGGAGAATTCCCTTTCTGCAGTTTCGCAAGTTCGCCAATGAAACGACGATTTCTCGTTACTCTTATCTGCTCTACCTTGTCCGTTTCACCTGCGCCCTCTTTTTACCTCCACCGTGTTTCTGTTAAACACACTTGCATTGTTTCAAAATTAACAGGATGGATTCTGTTAATGCCCGTGATTGTTTTAAAATCAACTTTCGAACTTGGGTTGTACTTGCACGTGGTGTGCCAACTTTATTTCAAAACCTTCTCGAAGGACCACCCAGTTATACTGGGACTAGTGAAGTCGTTACAATTTGAGCTGATTGCTCCTTGGTGTTTGTTGGACGAATGAATCTCGACGTCGTCCCTCGGACGTCCGTGGGAGAGTTTTTTTTTTTGGGTGGGCGGAAAGTCCCAAAAAGCTGGAATTTCCTCCGGGTGACTCATCGGCAAGCGTACCGTTACAGGTAGATGTGCCGTTCGGAAATTCTTAGGCTATTGAGCGCGAGGGACAGAAATGACTAAAAATCCAACAAGCAATTCTAGTCACCCTCGCCAGGTTGTAATTAGACACGTACAAGCAGTAAACGAAATCCTGAACTGAAAAATAACCGTTGCCGTTCGATCGTGCCATAAACCGTGCCTGTGAAGACCGAACAGATTCTGTGCCAGCGAAGTACGAGAATTGTAATTTCAAACTCATTCACCGGTTGGCTCGGCAAAGCCTGTTCCAGGTTGCGATGATAAGCAAGTTTAAATTGTGGATACTGCTTTTATCGGTAGGATAGTATTACATTACTAACGCCTAAAAATCGGAGCCCGAGAGAAAAAATTACCGCCAATTTGGGGTGCAAGTTTGGGACGGACGTTTCCAAGAAATTCGCAAAGGTAGGTTTTACGGCTGATGCCATTGTTTAATCGCGGCGGTGACTCGTTGCGATCCTAAGGTCGCTCCATCCCCAAACGATCCACATTCCTCCAACGCTCGTCTGTCTTACATCGCGAAACTCCACTCAGCAACCGTCCACAAATCTCTACACTCCCTCAAACGTTCGATTTTCTGTTTCAGGTGACGGTAAGGGACGACGGTACGCCGTCGTTGACATCCACGACCCGCGTGGTGATCGCTGTGGCAGACATAAACGACCATGGACCAGAATTCGAGCAAAAGTTCTACACCGTACAGATTCCAGCCTCGCCGTCCACCGACAAACCGTTGTTCCAGGTAAGAAAATATCATCACCTTCGAAGAAAACTGAGAGATCGATCTTCGTAATTCTATCGGACCTTCTAGTTTGAGAATTAGGAAGCTGGCATCGCACACACATACACAGACACACACGCCAACTTTTCTTCGAGAGCCTCGATGTATAAATGGAGAAACGGAGATCTCTACATTCTGTCCCCCTTACGTTTTTTTCTCTTTGTCTCTTTTGTACACCACGTAGAAGTAATGCCCCCGTATCTTGTTGTATATATTATCCGTTCACTCGTGAAGAGAACACAGTTGATTATCCGTGTGACAGGAGTACCACTCGTCCAAACGTACGTACGCTAGATCAGACTTGAAAGGGAGCTGCGCGAGTTCGAGAGCCGATGGGGAAACGCAGAAGTTTTCGGTGTGTTTCCTCGTGAATTCGTAACGAGGAATCGGTTGGAAAGTTTCTCGGGAGCATTGTTCACTCTTCGATCCTTCGGGATTTTCGACGAACGCCGCTCCCTTAAGCTGATTGCCAGCTGACCGGAAGTGAGCGCTACCCAGGTGAATTTCGTTTGATTGACGAAGATGGATCTTTCGTGTCGACTTTTGCCCGGATTTTATCACCTTCGAAATCTGAAATTGCCATTCACAATTTGACTGCTTACGAAGTCGTTGGAAAATTATTAAACATCGCCTGATATACTTTTCTAATTCTCTCTGGGGATTTTGTAAGGTCCAAAAGTGCTCTCAAGTTTTTTTACTATTCATGACTTCACTGCTTACGAAGTTATTGGAATTCTTTTTACTGGAGATTTTTGTACTCCGTTGCAAGCTTGAAAAACGATAATACAATTCTTCCAATTTCAACTATTTCTCTAAGTAGCGTTCACTTGAAACGCGCCAGCAGACAGCTTCGCTCGCCGCAGTCAAAAATCGTCTCAAGACGCCGTCAGATCCTCACGCTTCCCTGTACAACGAGAAACGACAATGTTCCAACTAAACAGAACCAGCTGTGTATCGACGTGAAGGACCGTGTCTCCCAGCCTTTAGCCATTTGTCGTCGATTGCTTGAAAGTCTGTCTTAACACTTTATCTACCGATTCATCGGCTCTTCGGTACGCAAGGGTCATCGACCTCTAAATCAGTCCCTCGTTTTTCTTTGCTTAATTTTTCGTCAAATTCCTATTTCGCGTTCAGTCGTTGGTAAACGTAGAGTGACGTCTCTGTCACTATCTGAGCCAAAACTGGCCCAGTACTGGCGACGAATCCGCGCTCAACTGAGTCGTTCGTCACTGAATAGCCACTTCAACCGTGAGCGGTAGATAAAGTGTTAATTTCACCTGTCTTACCAGCAGCAACTCGCATCATCGCACATTTCCTCTCTATAAATCTCTACGTACGTGACAACACGTGTATTCGAACGCTACATCGAAGTCCATAAAATGTCTCTGCCATAAGGAGTTTCAAAGGCTAGACAGAGAAAGAGAGAGAGAGGCACATTTCCTCTCTATAAATCTCTACGTACGTGACAACACGTGTATTCGAACGCTACATCGAAATCCATAAAATGTCTCTGCCATAAGGAGTTTCAAAGGCTAGACAGAGAAAGAGAGAGATCGAAAGAAAGGGTCGGTTGTGTTCGTTATCGAACGTGTTCTCTCCCTTCGAGTCGCCTCTTGTTCTCGATGTGATCAAAGTAACACACCGGCGACTATCGCAGCGTAAAAGGGTAGAGAGATTTAGCACACAAACACCCTCGTAACCAGGGATCCACCGTCGCAGACCTGTCGTTCCTCGGATTTACACCGAGGAGAGATACACCCTCGGTCACGTGGTGCCGCGCGTTTCACGCGTCGCCGATCTAGGGATCCAGGCGACGGAAATCGCGGTAACGAGTTCCCTTTGTGACGAAGGCCTTGTCCTGAGAATCGACGATGGATCCTCGACTCTCTCTATCCGCTATTGTATTCTCGAATAACTAACGGGATCGAGGCAACTGTTGGGCTCGTCTCTTACGTGTCCTTTAATCGCTCTTTAATTGAGGAAAACTTGTTTGTTGGCTATCGTTTAGAGATATGTATCTACTTGTTGTCAAGTAGTGAAATTCTAAGTGTAGTCCTCCGCAAAGGGGATGTTAATCTGTAACGAATGGTTGGAAATGTTGAAGGATAGTGAGCGTAAGTACGTGTATATTTCGCGATGGCTACAGAAGTTACTGTGACATTTCCTTTTTTGCCTTCTTTCGCTGCGGCAAATTTTAGTAGTTTTTAGTCATTTTAGTCAGACGTTTCACAACGGTCACAAAATTTTCTTTTTTGCCTTCTCTTGTATATTAACCCTTTCGCTGGCAGATTCAGATGTGTCACAAAATTTTCTTTTTCGGTCGTATCGTTTTCAAATTTGTTCTATTGAATCAGCGTGGAAGAGTGCAGAGGATCGTATTAAGGCTTAAATTAATATGGAAGTGTGCCAGAAGGCTCCAAAAGCACAATAACAAATTTTCAAAGCGCCTATAGTCGCCAATAGCAGCGAAAGGGTTGATTTGTGTAGGCGTCACCGATGTTCAGGTTGGAGCTTTCACGTTGGTGAATTTACAAGCTCCACATCGACGTCTCTCCTGGCAAGGAGGTGGAAATTTCTTTGATTTTTGCCCCAACTTTGGTCCTGTTTCTCCTGACGGAAGCGAGCCACGGTTTATGGTACCTGCGTCTTCGAAGAACGTTTGCGTGACCGTGAGCCCCTTATAAAATAATTTTTAACAATCAAGGTTTTTAACTTGCAGCAATTATAAAACGTCGAAAACGAAATCCTCGAAAGCTTCAAGCTTATTTCTACTAAAGGCAACTCGTAAACCGTGCTCCGCTACTAACCGTGCTTCTCCACAAAGGGAACATTAATTCAATAATTAAGAAAGTTCGTTATTCTCTGCAGAAAGATATTAATATTGATAAAAAGTATGATATTTCTGTTAGAATATACACGGTGATAATTTCATGGGAATGTATTGGTGCGTGTAGCCAGAGTTTTAAATCATTCCTACGACGTTCCCAAGTTCTATAACAAGGTTACATAATGTCGCGAACCATCCCACTGCATTATAGAACGTCCCACCAGCTACGAGAATTTTGCAACATCGTTGCACAACGCTGCAAAATGCTCCGTGGCGTTCTGTAGGATGCTGCAGGTTTATAAAGCTTCGCAATGATGTTACGAATAGTTGTAAAACACCTCGTATTATTTCTCAAGCTCTGTAACAATGTTGCACAATGGTGCAAAGTGTTTTACGGTACCCCAGTGTTATTTAAGTTCAACATTGATACTGCTACCGAATGAGAAATATCATCTTAATTATCCGAATTAATTCCTCTGTGGAGAATAATTCCTTTCGATTGATCGACAATTTCTAAATTATACTCGACCACGTTTCAAATTCGTTCGTACAAAACGTCACGGTATAATGTTCAAAGTCGGAAATGCTATTAATCAGATATATGTATAATCGCATTATCGCGTGTATAATTTGAAACTTGTTAAATATTTGCGAAAAAGGAATAAGGTAATAAATGGTGTTATCGATAGAGGGGCCAGGCCAGGCTAGAGGAACCTCGTTAATCCGATGTCAACAGTGACAATAGCTTTCACAATATACCCAGAATATTTAATATAATTCCATGTTAGCGTTGAATTTCGCCGGGGCCAGATTCGATTTCACCGGATATCGAATTACGGCTGCTCGTTTTCATAGTTTCCCTTGGTCACCGTGCATTATATACACGAACTTCGCCTTCTATCCGTGAAAATTTCCTCCCTTATCTTGCGTAATTCTAAGGAAAGATAAGCACTTACTTGCAAAATATTCGAAGTGTAGATTGAAGTAGAAATCGATCAAAAATCGACTTTAATAGCAATAAAACGTGATGAAGAATTAGTTAAAATTTTTCCAAAATAAAATTCTCGAATTTATGCAACTTCGTTGATCGGTTCTCTAGCTCAGGGTCGCTCAGGTAGACTTTTTACGGGCAAGAGCGCCCGCCTGCACTGCTATACTCTGTTCAAAATGAGAGTAACCTCGCTTCGCGCATGGGACGTACCTAAGGCAGGGCTAGAACCACTAGAACGTCCAAACCCCCACTTTCCTCTACTTCTCTCTCTGTCTATACGCAGAACAACGTATACGGGCAAAACTAAGGGCAAGAGAGCCCGCCGTTGCCCGCGGGCACTTCTAAGGGCAAGCGACGCCCGCCGTTGCCCGCGGGCACTGCTACGGGCAAAGCTAAGGGCAAGTAACGCCCACGGTCGTGAAGAAAGTGGGGAAAAACAATAATGGTGAGACTATAGGCTCGTAGACAGTCCTGTGTTGGTACGTTCGTGAGGTGTTTCGCACCATCGGTTACTTTTTTCACTTATTGGTCACTACTGGTCACTATTGGTCGCTACTACTGGTCAGTTACGATCTCTACTGGCTTCTTCAGGCCTAGCGATCGCTTCCACATTCATACAGCGCCCCACCACAGGATCGTAGCTCAAGTAGGCGTGGCCTACTGCTCGAATTTCTCCGACCACTTTACACGGAGCAACCTGTAGCTCGGTCCAGCTCCAAACGAATTTACCTTCCTCTGAACATCGTTCAGATCTCTACGCGAACGTGAATCGGCAGAAATGTCCGTTTTCGTACGGTTCATCGATACACAGAAAAATCGACTGGTCGGAGGGGCACAAGAGAGCGTGTTCGTCGGACGATTCGTGGGACGGAAAAAAAAGGGTCACTTGGATGAGGGGGATGAAAGCGAATTAGCGGGAGATAATGCGAAAGTTAAAAGGCTTCCTTCTCTCGTTCTCGACAGAAATCGAGGAACCGCTCGCGGGAGTTCGACCTTTCGATCGATACGTTACTAGAGAATGGAACTTGGGAGACATTTAGCCCCGACAGCTTGTCAGGAGATCGTATCTTCAGGGTAAGAACACCGCTGGCACGTAAAAAAAAAAAAAAAAAAAAAAAAAAAAAGAAAAACAAAGCAGCAACCAAAGAAAAAAAAACACACTAAAAGCGTCGCCTGGTGGCGCACGGGAGCATAAATAATTCCTGCGTGAAACGCGGAATTGGTCTCGGGTAGTTTACGCGAGCTCTTGTTGCATTTGATTTATTGACCCGCTTTTATACATATAAATATATACATATCGACTATGCAACGTTCGTTCTAATTATGATACTTGCATACTTTCATGCAACCCAGCTCTATGCCCGTTCTCTCTTCTTTTTTCTCTTTTTTATTTCGTTACATAGGAACCGCCATGCATTCCGTCTCTCTCTACTTAATCGACCATCTTTCTCTCCACTTCTTTCTTTCTTTTCCTCCCTTCATTGCAACCCCTGTTCTTTTTCATCACACGCAAAAGAATCTGCGAAAACGTGCACGAAGGCGACTCTGAGCATGAACTTTGCGCGCAATAGCGGGAAATCGAAGACCGAGGAGAAGGTAAAAGTGGAAGGGAAAGAAAGGTTGGTTTTCAATGAACACGAACCGCCTGCTACTTCGTACGCTGAACTCTCTCGGGTAATTGAGGCTCATTCGTAGCTGTCCGGGGATTTGGGTCGAGAGTGGAATTTATCTCCGCGAGTTATTAAGTATCAAGTGCCTACCGGCTTTCTTAATTGCATTCGGAGTTCAATGCTCCCCTTCTCCTCGAGGAGAGACAGGGAAAACGAAAGAATTCGATACGTCTCGGCTACTTTTCTTTCCTTTTTCTAATGCGTTCGAAGGAAGAGCAAAGGTCTTAATTAAGCATCGAAGAGGAACCCTTCAACCTATTGTTCCAGGGTGTCAAATTTCAGCACCGACTTTCTTACGTGCAATCAACACTGTCTCATTTTCTTCGGCAAATTTTTCTCAACGACACACAGCTGAAGAAGAGACGAAAGTCCCGTTGAAGAGATACTTCGCGAATATCCAAAGGTTTCGCTCAGAGTCGCGTCAAGCACGGCGATCCCTTGCCATCTTTCTCCACCCCTTGTGTATGCGTTCGCCAAGAATTCTCCGCCGCGGATTGCCCGTTTTGCTCGCCTCTCTGTATGTACGTATTATGCTCTGTTGAATGTTGCATCTGTCTTGTACGAGGCTGTCGCCTGATCGTTTTCCGTTCTTCCTACGTAATTAAAATAAAAGCTGCGCGCCGCTGGAAGAGAGAGAGGAGGCCGACGTGTATGAGAGCATGACGTGGAAACGGAAGGAATGGAATGAAAAGGGAATGCTCGAAACAAGCTTCTTTTCTTTCCCACGATTTCAACGCCGAACCTGTGTCGTCTTTGATACTCTTTCAAGCTTCGTGTGTATTTCTTGCCGTTTGAGAACTCGTTTCTTTCGAAAAAGAACAGCTTCGTTTCAGGGTGAATCGGAGAAGTTCAGAGAAATCGAACAATGGAGAAATTGTACTTTCGCTCGTGTTTGTGATTCGAGCTCAATCGTGATCTACAGGGTGTTTCATATTTTTCCTGAAAATCTACGGGAGCATAATCTGTAATACAAGTGAAAATAAAAAGAGAATTTAAATGCCTTGGTACTTCGATATGCTGCTTCACACGACACTGGCGTACATCTGAAAGTGTACACGATAATTGAAAGCCAATTACTGTGGCTGTCAGTCACAATAAATCGTCTCGAGACGAGAAACTTCGTGTAAAGTGAGCACGATTGGCTTTTGATACTTCGAAACGCAATAATGTAGTAACGGGGCTTCCATGCTCAAAAGGGAAATCTGTAAGAAAAAATAGAGAGGGAGTTGTTGGCGTAGTGCGCAAAGTCTCGGCTTGCTAAGCCGAAGGTCCCGGGTTCGATTCCCGGTTGGGTCGCTCGAAATTTTTCCGTCGATTTCAACAATATTTTCTTACAACAAAACTTCATACAACATTCTCTCTTGTTTTCACTTGTAGATCATGCTTCTTTAGTTTGTCAAAAAAATAAGAAACACTCTGTACCTATAACTCCTTCGAACGCGATTTTAAATCACACACACTCGGCCGACGTCCGATTTCGTCCAGTTTTAATCTGCGAAACGAAGCAAACATCAAAACCCTCTACCTACACCGCATTACCCACCGAATGATCCTTTCAAGCTCCGATCTATCAATCGAAAAAGCCACTCCACGATATGACCTAAAAGTCCTTTAATCAAATCGAACGTCAAACGTTGCCGGCGTCAAAAGGAGAGCCCCTCTAACACAGCACGAAAATCGTGGGTCAGAAAACCAGCGAGCCGATAATGAGGAATGTGTTCGTTGCCGGTGAAGGAAAAGTGCATAAAAACACGGTGATTTAACGAACCGGCGACGATACATTTTTCCACGCGTGCACAGAGCCTGGAAAATAACGAAAGAAAATGTGAAACGCAGAAAGCAACTAGCCTCTACAGCAGAGAGCTAGAGGGAGATTCTCTGTCTGTGCGATCTCGCGAGATCGATGATCTAGCCTGTCAGAAAAGTACGCGAGCCGAAGCCTGTGTGTTTTAATACGCTTTAACGCAGATCGATATTTGGCAGCTCAAGCTCCTCCGTCTGTTTCTCTCTTTCCTTCTGATCTTCTTCTTCTCTACTTTTCCAATTTTCTTCATTTTTTCACTCGTTTCACTTGTATATACCGCATGACGTCGACCGTGTGAATGCAATATATAAGCTTCGAGGTCGCGATGGATCCAGAGAATGAAGGAGCGAGAGAGAGAGAGAGAGAGAGATTGAGAGGGAGAAAGGTGGGCGAATTGAAAAATTTTAGAGCGTGAACGAAATGTTTTTTTTTTTTAGGAAGAATGAGTTGTTTCCTTAATTTTCTTTTCTCTCTGTTGTTTTACCTTTTCGTTCGTTTGTTTCTCGTACTAGATTTACGTACTAGACCTCGTTCGTCCGGGGCCGCTCTGTAGACGCGTTTTTCGCTTTTCTTTTTTCACAATTATTCACACTCCACGTTTTGCATTCTCTGTGCAGATCGATGGGTGTACATGCACGATCTTGTGCACAGGGTGTATCGGAAGTTGTGGTAGAATTGAAAGTGATTTATCGTGGGAAAGTAATTCGTTCTTTCTTTTGAAAGAAATTTCATTCAAATTTTCGACTTACTCTTCCACGCGAGTGAAATCAGGATTTTTCGATACACCCTGTGTGTGTACAAACACAGAGAGTGTTTATCGAGGCTTTACTTTTGAACAATTTTACGGTCGCTGTTTCTCCGATGAATTAATTATTAATTAGAAGCAGCTTGATTATATATATATTTGGGAATCGTTCGGGATTTCTTTCTCCTTCTTTTCCTTTGTCTTTTTCTTTTCATACAGCCAATGGCCGCGCACGATACTAATGTTCTCTTTTGTGTCGTGTACCAGTTATGTTAGTAGAGAATGACGAATGACGGGGAAGTGTTTGAGGCGGTTACTTGTAATTCCTCGTTGTCTTCCTGTATAACAGGTACTAGCGAACGATAAGGACGTCGGTGATAATGGAAAAATCCAGTATAGCATCAAGGGTGGCCGAGGAAAGGGCAAGTTTAAAATACACCCCACAACGGGCATGGTGTACTCGCAGCGTGGCTTCGAGGCTGGACAGGAATACGAAATGATGGTAAGTAGAACAGCGAGAGAGGAAGAAAGAAGGAGAATCACAGGTTTGGCTGTGTAAACGACGTGTAGAAGAATATTTTAATTCTTTTCGGCAAGTGAATACCTGCATTTTTAAATCATTGCACAAGTGTTTTATGTTTTTGTACATTTTTTTTCAAATTGAAAGTATTATTATCCAGAAATGTTCGTTTATCCAAGCATAAGTTAAAATATTTATAATTGTACTGCAAATTTGTGAGGAAATAATAACGTGATCAGATATGGAAAAAAGAAGTCGATTGACTTGGTGAAGAAGATAAATGAAAATTGCCTAATTAAGTATGCAGGATGAACCTTATAACATGATCACTTCTATTAGATACATTAATATTTTATTGACGAATATTTCTTTTTTTAACACAATTGTACAATGTTAAATTTTCCTTTTTCTCTTTGTATCTTTGAATCTTCAACAGTGACACAATTTTTGCAGGATCCTCAAATGTCTTCTAATGTCTTCTTTCAAATAAGTCTTCATAATCATCTTGAATTCTTTTATATAGGCTAATAAATCGGCGAGTGACGGATCACTCCTTTTAAAGCTACAATTTAATCGAATAAATCTCACACACAGGATCCACCATTCCCCGATTCGTTCGTAGCGTGAAATCATCCTCCGTAAAGGATTTGCCCGCAAATCCAACCAGCGGACGCTCGAGAAGTCATAATTCACGGCCGATCAGGAGTTCCCCTGATACAATTTAAGTTGGAGTTTAACTTTGCCCCGCGTACGCTTCTGTTTGCTAGATAAGAGCCGCCGACAGCGGGGAACCGCAGCGGAGTCATCAAACACGGGTGTCCGTGCAAGTTGTCGAGGTTCCGAAGGAATCTGAACATCCGCCAGTCTTCAAGACGAACAATCAGAGCGTCGAGGTCACGGAAAGCGACGACGTCGGCTTCCTCGTCGCCTTGATCCAAGCCACGGACAAAGATGGCGATTCCCTGTGGTACGACATCCTTGGTGAGTGCTCCTTCAATTATCTCGACGTTTAAAGGATCGCTGAATTCGCCAAAGATTCTGGAGTAGACGTTGGAAATAAAGTTGGCAGTTGCTTGATAAAATCTTCTCAGGTTCCTTCAATTCTTCCCAAATTACGGAGCTGTTTGGATTTTAATCCTTTGAACTCCAAATTTTCTTTTCAATAGCTCCCTGTTATTTTGAGAATTTTATTTGAAATGCACTTTTACTAATTATGTTGAAAATAGCATTAAGGGTCGTGTATATTGCTCATCCAGGTAAAAAAAATATTGCAAAATATAAAACATATTTAAAAATGACTTCGTTCATACCTGTGAATAAAACTGATGTCGAGTCACACTCGACAAAGCGGTCCAGTTTTGCTCAGGGGACCATAAGATAATTTTCATTATTCTAAGCGTAGTATTGGATGGTTGCAAAAGTTCGTGCCCAATGTGAAAATACAAATACGATACGGACACAAGCGGTGTGCGCAGAGGCACGTTTCATGTGAAAATAAAATGAACAATTATTTGAAAATAAAACACAAACGGTGTATCTTTCAGTTACAAGTTAAACAAACACCTGTGCCGAAGTGTGATAAGTTTCCCACCACCTCTGAAAATCGGGCACAAACTTTTGCAATATTATATTGTAGGGGTAGTTCCCTTAACGCCGGACGGCACCTAATATCGGACATTAGTTGTATCTGCAATAATTGAAACGCTACCGAGCCGTTTATCTCCTAGAGGAGACAAAAGGAATAAAAATAAGTTTTCTACGCGTTTCAGTCGCGTGTGCACAGGTAGAGAGATTTAAACCTTAAGCGTCCGGTGCTAGGGGAACTCCCCCTACTTGTTATGCTCTATTATTATTATTTTTTCTTTAATTCAAAATGTTCGGAATTTTTAGTTGACAATGTTCATTTGAAACATCGGGGAAACAATCTCCGGTCACAGGTGACCAACGTGGCAGTCAACGTGTTAATGTACTTTTCCTAAATTTTTATCGCGCCCAATATGACAAATTTAATTGTGTTTCCTATGTGGCTACTAAAATTTCTAAATTTTCAAAACTTACGCCCTTTTACGGAGAACTCTTTTTCTATTTAATTATTGTACTTTGCATCTCCTACCCGTTTCATCCCGTTAAATAAATAAATACGAATTGAAATAGAATCAAATTGGAATAATAATTACGAATGTTTAGACAGTCGAGTAAAAAGTTGCACGTAACAACGTTCGATGTTTTCCGTTGGAAAAATAACACTCTCTGCCGTACTATTTATTTCCCCTTATTGTTAAAAACTGGAACTCTAATTGCTTCGAACACTGTATCCACGTTACCAGAGTTGGAGGGTTCGTTAGATTACGCCCAGCCGCGATATCTCGTCGTTAATTGGCGAAATATCGGGTGATTTCGTTGAAATAGATTCGAGTGGTTGGAATAGCTGAAGGCGCGAGCAATGTTTTCCAAGTCCCGAGGATCGAAGTTTGAAAGTTTCTCGCAGCTGGATCGCGTAGGCAGCAGTTAAACTTTGCGCCGCGAAATGGCTCAGCTAGTTGGAGACACACTTAGACCTTGTTATTAAAATCGCAAGATTTCACGTGCAGAAGACACTCGAGAAGTCTTCCGAAGTGTCAGATTGGAAATAATTAAACTATTCCCTACTTCTACAGTAATAACACAACTTCTAAACCATCTCTACTGTTCCTATTCTTTAGCGCAACATAAAATCACCTCTTGCCTAAAATATTCCATATAATAAAAAAGGAAACTTCACAAAGTGCTCTCTAAACTCTCACTCCAAACATTCTCCCTATCCTCCCATTAAAACTCCGTCTGTAAACTCTCCTCCTTGCTCTCTCAAGCTCCGGCTAAAGACTGCTATTCGACCCTAAATACCGCAAGCGTAATCTAACCAAACTCTGCTTAGCCTATCGAAGAAAATGATGTAAATTTCACTGAAGCCGCCAAACAATCGACAAACGTGCAATTGTTTTTCCAGATGGCGACAAGAGAGACGAGTTCTTCATCGGTCGTGACAACGGCAACATTCTCCTAGCAAAGAAGCTCGACTGGGAGACGCAGAACTTCTACAACCTCACAATCGGCGTGATGGACAACGTGCACACCGCGGTTACCCAGCTATTGGTAACAGTGATCGACATCAACGATCATCGTCCCGAATTCACAGAGAGCACTTACCACGTGGACATCTCGGAGAACGTCGAGAGAGGCGAGAAGATCCTCCAGTTGCACGCAACCGACGAGGACGAGGACAAGAAGGTGTTCTACAGCCTGCACGCTGCTCAGAATCAAGCTTCCTTGGAGATCTTCCACGTCGACTCGGTAACTGGAGCCGTCACTTTGAACGAAGTCTTGGACAGAGAGACCATCGAGGAGCACGTGCTGACTGTGATGGTGAAGGATCAAGGAACACCTGCGAAACGTAATTACGCGAGAGTGATAGTAACCGTTCACGATCACAACGATCACGCGCCAGAGTTCATCAGCGAGATCATCCAAGGAAAAGTGTTCGAAACCTCACCGATCGGTGCCGCCGTAGTACAAGTCTGCGCTATAGATAGAGACAGAGGTGACAACGCTAAGATCACCTACTCGATCACATCTGGAAACGTGGGAAATATGTTCGCTATAGATCCTGAGCTAGGCGTGATTCGCGTCGCTCGAGAGCTAGACCTAAGTATCTCCTCGGAGTACATACTTCTCGTGAAAGCGACTGATCACGGTTCTCCAGCTCTGGCGAACACCGTACCTGTCCACGTGATGGTCACAATGGCGGACAACGCTCCACCCAGGTTCGTCCAGAAAGAATTATCCGCGGAGATCTACGAGAATCAACAGTTAGGCACTTACGTGAAGCACGTGGAGGCTAGAAGCACGTCCTCGTTGCAGTTCGAGTTGATCGAGGGAAACAAGGACGACACGTTCTTCGTGAACCCCAGTACCGGTATCATAGTGATCAAGAACGACTTAGACTACGAGAAGACCAAGTTCTTCAATTTAACAGTATCGGCAACTAACATGGCAGGTGCCAAGGCACGCTGCAACGTGATCGTCCACGTTCTCGATCGAAACGACAACGCGCCGAGGTTCTTGCAGGCTACCTACAGCGGCGAAATTAGCGAAGGTGCTACCATAGGCTCTCTAGTGCTGACCAACACGAGCACACCATTGGTCATCAAAGCAGAAGACGCTGACTCCGAGTTGAACGCTCTGTTGAACTACGACATAGTGGAAGATCTGCCTAGAAAGTACTTCCACATAGACTCGAGCACGGGAGCCATCAGAACGGTGATGGTGCTGGATCACGAGAGTATCCCTAAGTTCACGTTCCACGTGAAGGTGTCGGATCTAGGTAAACCGAAGTTGCTGTCCGAGACCACGGCGAAAGTGATGATCGTTGTCACAGATGTGAACGACTGTCCACCGAAGTTCCTCGAGAACGACTACAACACGACCGTGTTGCTTCCTACGTACAAGAACGTCGCCGTGGTCCAGGTGAACGCCGTAGATCCAGACAGTTCCGAGGGAGTCGCGCTCAGGTACATGGAGAACCTATTAAAACGTATACGCCTCTGTATTTACGCCCGGTTTAAAAGGCTGCTTCATATTTATGCGCGGGGCTTCGTTAGCATTCATTTACCATTATAATTGTTGCATGAAATTTGTATGATCGCCGGCCGATACGCGCTCGTTTTTCCTGGTCGCGCGCGCCGGAAGAAAATTGCTGCCCACTTATACCGCTCGGCGAAACGGCCGCCGTTCGAATTTGCATAGGTGCGCTCTTTCTCTTCCTCGCGTGGAGGTTTTTTTTTTTCTTTGCGCGCGAACCTCCCTGTGCGACGGTTTAATGGCGCCGTATCTTCGGTCTTTTCTCTCGTTTTCCTTCGTTACTTCGCGGAAGACACACGGTGTTTCAGGTAAAAGCGCATCTTTACGAGAATTTGTCTATCGTAAGGAATAACCAAGTGAAGGTGCAATGTTGTAGAGAGTATTTACCTCGGTTTACAATCTTGTGTAATTTTAAGGGGGAGCAAAAGGAGGAATTTGTACGATAATTAAGGCTGTCGTGTGGTGGAATCGACGTGGACACCGATTGATGTAGCAACATTGAAGGTTGTACGTCATTTGTCGATTGATATTTAAAATTCCCGATTACGATCTTTCGTTAAAGGTACGCGGTATTAAGCCCTCGTCTTCTTGTGCTCGATAGTAATTACCGTAGCGGTGAAACTGACTTAAGGAAGGAGGTGCGGACTAATTTTTTTTTAATTTACTGCCACGAGAGAAGTAATTCTTTAGAAAACTGCCTTTTCACCCTTTCATTGTTATTGGCGCCTATAGGCGTTTCGAAAATTTCCTCGCATTGGCCTGTCGGTGCATTTTCACCCTAATTTGATACTTAATTTTATCCTTTACGCACTTCCACCTTAATTTAACGCGCAATTTTGTTTTTTTACGCACCTCCACCTTAATTTATAAACCGAATTTTAAAACAATGCGGCCAAAACAACGAATTTTGCAACGTTGGTTAAAAATTTACCGTCTGCCACACACGTTGCACAGCGAAAGGGTTAAATATACCGCGATGAAAGAACTAATTCTGAGTTGACGTCGAACGATTCCGTTCTGAACGATGTTTAACCTCCTTATCTCTCTGAAACAATCTGTTTCGCACTCGAATTGCCTGCATTATACCTTTCCATCTGACCGATTTTACGACCTCGTTAAATCGCTTCCGCCGACTATACATTTATTCAAAAACTGTCCCAGCCATTCAAATTCCCCTCGTTATACATCTAAAACGAGGTCGTCTGACGCGCAACGGTCATCGGAAAACTCCCAGACAGTTCCACAGCGGAATATCAAATTATCAAAAGATCGTTCGATCAAACCGTGTCGCCTTATGCACAATCCGCCATACGCATATCTCGCTTATCTTCGAACCTACACACAGACAATCCTACATAATTTACCATAATACCAATCCTATTTCCTCTCCGTCTGATTCAGATACGACATCATCGACGGGAACAAGGGGCACACGTTCGACATAGACTCGGAGACGGGCGTGATCACGGTTTATAACCCGGAACGTATGAAGAAAAGCTACCTGCTGAGGGTCCGTGTCTCCGATGGAAAGTACTCGAGCGTCTGCCAGGTGAACGTGATCGTGGAGAAGTCGGAGAATTCCGGGCTGATGTTCCAGAAGGACGTCTACGAGGGTACGATCCCGGAGAATTCGACGAGGATCACTACCGTAGCGGTGGTGAACGTTTTGGGGAGCGCTTTGAACGAGCACATAGTCTTCAGCATTCTGAACCCCACCGACATGTTTGTAATTGGATCGACGTCCGGCGCGATCCGTACCACGGGGATTAGATTCGACCGGGAGGTTTGCGACCATTACGAGCTGATAGTCGAAGCGAAGAGCCAGATGCCGGACAGAGAGAAGCCTAGGGTGGCGCACGTGATCGTGAACGTCACTATATTGGACATCAACGACAACTGCCCGATGTTTGTCAACCTGCCCTATTACGCCGTCGTGTCGGTGGACGCGCAGAAGGGTGACGTTATCACGAAGGCAAGTGGATCGAAGTAATTTTCTACCGGCGGGTTTAAAGGAGCACGGATGACACACTCTCTCTCTCTCTCTCTCTGTCCTGGAATAGCGTGGAAGCCAGCTCTCTCTCAGATCCTATCATGTCATCGAGCCGTTCTACTTCTTGGTCTATTTTCTCGCATAGAATTAACCGCGGTAGCTTTAACATCTACATTTTCTGTTTTACCAAGGGAGGAAGTTGGATATTTGAATTTGAAATTTCGCGCGAGGGGAAAGTTCGAGTTGGGAGTGCACGGATTACTTGACACGGTGTTTCAGAGATTTTTACTTAATTGCTCTGGAGAATGTTTTCAAAATTTTGTGTACGTCTCTCTGTCAGCACTGTCGAGTGATGAATTTCACTCTCGAGAGCAACTCGCGATAGTTTCACTCTCACAGACACTACCCTTAGAAATACAGTTGCATATACTAAATCGTAGATTTTCTTCAGAACCTACTCTCTTACAGAAGATAAGCATTCCACGGAATTAAAAGTCTTTCAATTTACCTGCCAGGTGCATGCAGTAGACCTGGACAGCGGCGACAACGGAGAGGTCAGGTACGAGCTGAAGAAGGGTCACGGAGAATTGTTCAAAGTGTGTCGAAAAACGGGCGAGATATCTCTGAAGCAAAACTTAGAGGGTCACAATCGTGAATACCAATTGACCATAGCTGCCTACGACGGAGGTAAACGTCCTAACAGCAAGAATCTTCAAGTTAGCCATCCTTTAAGCAACTTTCGACAAGGTTTAAACGTTATTCCAGGTATAACTCCGTGCTCGGTGGAGGTGCCGGTGAACGTGAAGGTGATAGATCGTTCTATGCCAGTGTTTGACAAGCAATTTTACACGGACAGCGTTCTGGAAAGTATCGAGATACATTCACCCCTGGCTTTGTCCATACAAGCTGAGTCACCGTTGAACCGCAAGCTCATCTACAGCATAACAAAGGGCAACGATTTCGAGGAATTCGCCCTGGATTTCAACACAGGTGAGCGAACGCTTGTCGTTCTCGCGGTAGGACGGTTCTCTTTTTTTTTCTTTTTTTTTTTCATAAACCGTTGATGAACGATGAAACGTAGATTGAATTAAACCGCGCGGCATCCCGGCACGGAACGATGAAGTTGTCACGTGAACCGAACAATGTTGCTTTCAACGACACGCACGATGAAAGATTCAAAAAGCCTGCCACGTTCTCGCATCGTTCAATTCTCCGTGTTACGAGTTTTTTTTTTTTTTTTTTCATTTTCGTTTCGTCGAGGAAAGGGAATTTCGCGTGTGTGTCATCGTTCCATGCGAGAGATAACACGATAAAATACAGGTAGCGCGTGTGAAATTTCCCTTTCTTTATTCCGTGTTTTTTTTCTGTTTTTCTTTCTCTCTCTCGATTTTTTTTTTTCTCGCGACGAAAAACTCTTCTTGTAGCGTGACCGACGACGGGCGCGGAACGTGTTACATTCGAAATTGCGTAACGCGCGATCGGAGAACGCGTTGCGTCCTAAATCCAGTCCCGAATGAAACGTCTCCTGAGGATTCTCACTTCCACTCGGCTGTGGGACTCATAATAACTTTCCACCCTTTCCGTTGCTGGAAAATGTCCGGTCTCTCACGACTCACCGACAGTCGAACGTGATCTTTTTACACTCCGTTGAAAAACTTTCTTTGTTTTTCTATTCTCTGTTTTTATCGCGTAAGTGTGTAATCGCGTCCTGCGAAGGAATTTCTGCGCTTACAAGATAGCAACAGCAATGAAAGGGTTGAAACATGAACGGTTACCGAAAGATAACCACGTATATACAGAGTGCGGCCGAAATTGTTGTACAAACAAGTAGTATATGATTCCTCGTACAAAAATAGATAAGAAATGTCGAATAAAATTTTCTCACCCGAGGCTTAGTTCTCGAGAAAATCGGGTTTGAAGTTTCGTGCGTTCACGCTTACACGGCAGAGCAACCATTGGTCGAACGACACGCGTTGCCTCTCGTATCTTCAAACTCGATTCTCTCCAAAACTAAACTTCGTATGAAAAAACTTTATTCTACATTTATTATTCATTTTTGCACGAAGAACCACCGGCTACCAGTTTCTACGACATACTCTCGGCCGCAGCCTGTATACTTACACATATAAGCGCAAACAGTCGAGCTTTCTACTTTAACGAATGACATATTGGTACCGCTGTACATGGTATTCGGTGACTAAATTCTAATCAAGTCACGGTGTAGTGGTGTGACAGTAGTAAAATGGGGATGTTGGAATGTGATTCGCACGTAACACGAGAGTTGCGGTTATACTTATACCGAATATTCGTATATCGATTAAAAAAGAAGTTCATATTTGATGTAACCATATACATACGTCTCTTCGAACGTTCGTAACTATCACCGTGTTCTGATGTACGGATTTTTTTTATTAATTAGTAGTGTTTTAATTTTTTGTTTTAATCAATATACTCCCATCTTTTACCCGTCTCTCCTATAATTTATTCTTTACGAATGCTTATCTGATTAAACTAGAAATTAAAGTGTTGTTGTATCTCCCTGTTTCGCAGCCCCCGACAGTAACAATGGTCCTTGTGAGTATAAAAAATACTAGTTCTATCGGTCTGCTGTGTTGCACTGTACCAACGCTACTGCACTGCTCTCTTTCTCTCTCTTTCTCACTATCTCTCTCTCTCTCTCTGTTTAATACTGGTTTCATGCACGACTCGAAAGTTGTAACAATGAATTTCCTTCGGCCGCTGTGCTCTTTCACGACGATCTTCGCGCGACGTATCTCAAGCCTTGTGGCTAATCGTTCGATTAAAACGAATCACGAGCAAGTTAGAAAAATTTCAATTTCACGTGAAATTCAATTATAAATATTGATCGATATTTCAGAAAAATCTAAATTGTCCAATTTTCGAAGTATAACAACTTTCTACGGCGTTTCACTTACACTCGGATCATTAAGTGCACACGAGACTTCTCTATTTAGCATGATCACACATATTGTTATTACACCGTCCACAATTACCGAGAGAGCTGGAAAAAGAGGAGAAGTTCCTCGAGTCAGTTAACGCTTGAGCACACCAGAAGGTTGGTTATCCGGCGTGTCCAGAACTGGAAACGCCGGAAACTCCGCGTCCCAAGTCAAACATCGTCGTGAGCCCGTATCATCAAGGCGGCCGAGGCTTCCGCTTGCCGCACAAGCTTCTGTGATTGCACGCCTGGCGCACGATATCCGGCGTTCTTCGCAACTTCTAACCGCTTGCGAACGATCCTAACAATTGCACGATTTCTGTAAAAAAACAAACAAAAAAAGGGGAGAAAGAAGCGCAGGAACATGATTCTGCAAACACTTAACGGCATGCTGATCCTTTTCTCCTCTCGAGTAGAGAACGCTTTTTCTTTGCTCTCTCTCTCTCTCTCACTTTTACTCATCGTTTCCCATCCGAGCACCGGTTCCCATTATCTCATAGAAACGTTACGTAGCCGCGTGATAACGCGCATGGAGCAAAGCACCAGTGTTGTTTTGAAAAAAAAAAAAAAAAACGCGGTAGATCGTTACATCTGGTACGTGACACAACTCGAGACAACGTCTCTAATCATTGTTTCCTCTCGAGGCTTATCCTCGGAGTATCATTTTTTTTTTCTTCCTTACATATACACACACACCATGTACACTCTCTCTTTCCTATTTTCTCTCTTCATTTTGTTTCTCACCTACCGAGATTCTTGCAGCTTTTTTTTTTTACTCTGTTTCTTCAGCATGGCGTGCCTGCACCTTACGTCGCGTGCGAATCGGCAAAAGATACCGTGCTTCTGAACCTCGAACGAGGTACAGTGCGTGGAAACGGGCGCGGCTCGTTTGTAACAGGTTCACCACCCCGATACACGGTAGCGGTGTTCGGGCTTTGTTCACTTCTTCAGGTTCGATCAGGGTGGCCTGTTTAGTTTTTTTTTATTTTCTCTCGCCGGAAAAGTTGCCTTTCCTCGTATTGCAAAATATTTGTAAATACTTCCGAGCATTTGCACACGCAGGGGAACGCAATTGTTGAGATTTTGATGAAAAGTAGATTAAAAGTTGTTTGTTAATTATTTATTTATCTCTTTGTATAATATATGGAAGAATTGTGTTTACTTCTGGACATTCTTTTTTTCTTTTTTTTGGTGAAGTTTTTTGAAGGAATTGTTAGTAGTATTTTAACGGAGGATCTATTACGAATTTTCTTTCACCGAGTTGTTTACACGAATTACAACAGATGATAGTAATTGGTATCGACCTGTTAAAGTGCGCGGCGCGGCGTCATGCCCGAAGGTGCAGACATTCTTGGTAGCATCCGCAAAATTCATTCACGGTATCCGAGCGTCTTGTACAAACGTGTTTACCACGTGACTTGCATTCACCATTGTCTCTTCTTGGTGTCCGCGAAACCGAGAGACTCCTTGTATTATCCAATCATGTTACCGTCGTCGCTGACGAACAACGAGAAATGGACAATTTCTAAATTGCTCGTCGAAAGGAAAATTGAAAAAAAGATATACCGAAATCTTGCGAAAATTGGAAAAAATACACTGAAATCTCGCGACAATTGGAAAAAATACACTGAAATCTGGTGAAAATTGAAAAAAATACACTAACATCTCGCGAAATTTGGGGAAAGATACACCGAAATCTCGCGAAAATTGGAAAAAAATACACCGAAATCTCACGAAAATGGGAAAAAGTACACTGAAATTTCGCGACAATTGGAAAAAAATACACTGAAATCTCGTGAAAATTGGAAAGATACACTGAAATCTCGCGAAAATTGGAAAAAAATACACTGAAATCTGGTGAAAATTAAAAAAAAATACACTGAAATCTCGCGGCAGTTGGAAAAAAATACACTGAAATCTCGCGACAATTGGAAAAAAATACATCGAAATCTCGCGAAATTTGGGGAAAAAATACACCGAAATCTCGCGAAATTTGGGAAAAAATACACTGAAATCTCGCGAAAATTGGAAAAAAATACACTGAAATCTCGCGACAATTGGAAAAAAATACACCGAAATCTCGCGAAATTTGGGGAAAAAATACACTGAAATCTCGCGAAAATTTGAAAAAAATACACTCAAATATTGCGACAGTTGGAAAAAATACACTGAAATCTCGCGAAAATTGGAAAAAAATACACTCAAATATTGCGACAGTTGGAAAAAAATACACCGAAATCTCGCGAAAATTGGAAAAAGTACACTGAAATTTCGCGACAATTGGAAAAAAATACACTGAAATCTCGCGACAATTGGAAAAAAAGTACCCTGAAATCTCGCGTGATTTCATTCTGTACTATCCGCGAATACAAAGGAAAAGTATCTCGGCTTTGTGGACGCTACGCTGCATAGACTGCTTTTGGGTCTACAATCTTCTCTTCGATAAATCAGGTGTAATCTACGTGGTGGACGAGCTGGATTACGAGCAGCAGAAGCAGTACGAGCTGACCGTCCGCGCGACGGACAGCGTATCTGGCGTTTACGCGGAGGTGCTCGTTAGCATCCTGGTGCTGGACGTGAACGACTGCCCGCCGGAATTCAGTCAGGACTCGTACAACATCTCGGTCTCCGAGGCGGCGCCTTTCGGCACTGCCGTGTTAAAAGTTAGCTCCAGGGATAACGACACTGGTAAGTGGTTATTTACTTATTTATTTATTCAGTAATGCGAGATCGGAGCCTGTGCGCAGAATTTTTAATAGAAAAAAGAACGTGACCGAGGAGAAAATAGAGGAAGCGTTATTGGCTTAAATTTTTCCTCGGCTTCCTAGAGTAATTAACGGGTGGTTAGCCTTCTGTTACATACATAGAAGAAAAGAGTAGTTGCTATGTGCAAGTGAAAAATGAAAAAGAAACCGAGTGTTAGTGAAATTTAAATTTTGAGAAAAGGGAAACGTAAGCGCTTTCTCGTTCAACCTTCTCCTATTTTTCACTTTTTTTTTTTTTTGGTAAGACCATGATGTGGTCGTTATAAAATTTCCTTGGATTTTTAATATAATATTTTATGTAATAACTAATTAAGAATTAAATACCTGCATTTTTTTTAAGAATTCATTTTTGGTTTATGTAGGAACACTGTAAATTTTATTAAATAATTATTTTGTTATTGTGCACCAATCATACTGCTGTGCATTTTGCGAATGTATAGTGTGATATGTTGCTGTAGTATAGCGATGAACAAACTGTGGAAAATGTATGATATCTGATATCTTAACTCTAGTGCTGTCTTTGGGTCTTTTTTGACCCATCACCTTCTCATTTTCAAATAACGTTTACTCTGTTGCTATTATTAATGAAATTTTAGACGAGATCGAAGTACTCTTATTTGACCATAGTACTAAAATATCGACAGTATAGATTACAAAATAAAGTGTCTCTAAAAACCTTGTTGCAATTCATTTTTCACCAATGACACTTATTAGCATTATCTAACTAACTACTTTAATCTATTTAAAATTTTACAATATTCACAGTCTCACGTGATTAAACTTTTGGACAGTAGTGTATATTCCAGAGTACATATTCGATGATCGGATTGGCCTCGCGAAGCTCGAAGGCCTGCTTAAATTTGCAATTAATGTCAAGGAAGCGGAGAGTCTCTCTCTCTCTCTGTCTGTGCACGTCTCATAAATAACGCGAGGCAGTCGTGTTGGAGCAAGATTAATGTTATTGTAATTATTGTGAAGGATGCTCTTAGCTGGTACCGAGGCTGGATTATCGCGATGAAATATACCCCGACCCAGTGTACAATTGTACGAGAATGGGTCGAGAAAAAGACGAGGAGAGGATAAATGGAAACTGATGTTCCTCGTTGAGAGATTTTGTCCGAGAGGCTTGCTTGGATATTTGATGATAGGTGCAAGTGTGCCGGAAGTTCGAACGAAGTTTCGAATGGTCGAACAGAGCAAGTGTCTGGATCAAGAGTTATTACCGAACTATCGACTGTTCCACTTTTATGTCTTCTCATTACAAACTTTCCGATCTGATAATTCCTCTTTCTCGTATAAAAAAAAATACTCCAACGACTAAAAGAATTCACGAATAATGTTACTTAATTTCACACGAATACACATTTCCTAGATCCTTCTCTTCTCGACTCTACTTGTACAGTTACAAACAACCAACGTCGATTAATTACTAGCAAGCCTAAAAGTCTTGGAAAAAACTGAATCCTCTTCTCTCTGTCTAGACATAAACCAGCAGGTACGCTACGCGATCCAGAACGACACGGAGAACAGCGCGGAGCTGTTTCACATCGATCCCGAAGAGGGCGTGATCTTCCTGAAAAGATCGCTGGACCACGAGTCTCACGAATCTCACCACTTCACCGTGATCGCCATCGATCGAGGAGTGCCGAGTCTCACGAGCACAGCTCACGTCTGGGTAACGGTGATCGACATGAACGATAATCCGCCTAAATTCGAACAGCCTTCGTACACTTGCTCGTTATCCGAGCACGCAGAACGTGGTCAATTTGTGACGGTGGTATCGGCCAGTGATCCGGACTACGTGGACGAAAAATTGACGTACACTATCGTCGGAGGAAACGAGCAACAGACGTACAACATCGACCAATCCACCGGTGTCATCTCTCTGATCAACATGCAGAACTTCGGCGAGAAGAAGCTCAGTATGCTGAACGTGTCCGTCACGGATAACGTGTACACGAGCTTCGCCAGAGTGAAAATAGAGATACTGCCGGCGAACAGGCATAATCCGAAATTTCCGAATCCTGTGGTAGAGGTGACGGTGTTCGAGAATCAATTGCCTGGCAGATTGGTCACCAGTGTGATAGCTACAGACGAAGATTTCGGCGAATACGGCACGGTGATGTACAGTATAGCTTCCGATCTGATGAAAGAGATGTTCGATATTAATAAAATGACCGGAGAGATTGTAACGAGGAAGAAGTTGAACAGAGAAGAGCAGAAGCTCTACGAGATACCTGTGATGGCTACGGACGGTGGTGGAAGATCAGGTTTCGTGATGGTTAAAGTTAAAGTTGGCGACGAGAACGACAATTCGCCGGTGTTCCTTCTGAGAGAGTATAAAGCTAGTATTCACGGGAATCTGAGCGTGAACACGCCGTTTCTGAAGGTGAAGGCGCAGGATGCTGATGAGGATGACGCTGCGAGAATCGTTTATTCGATTTACGAACCTCAGACTTCGGAGGCTAAGTCGTTGTTTGGGATCAATCCGGATACCGGGGCGCTGTTCTTGCAAAAGAGTGCTCTACGATGGGGTGAGTCTTGAATTTTCAAGTATTTCTTTGTTAGAAATTAGAGCGAAGATTAGTTCAATTTTTCTCAAATTTTTTAGCTAGAAATTGGCGTGAAAATTAATTAAATTTCTCTCAAATTCTTCAGTTAGAAATTTTTCTCAAACTTTAACAAAACGATTACGATACTTCTGTGTTCGATACTCCAGAAAATCAACTGTTCGAGATGTTCATTCGCGCGGAAGACAAAGGAGGATCCACGACTCACCACGCCGACGTTCCACTTAATATCTACATAATGGGTCCGCAAGACATTCCACCTCTATTCGAACGAAAAGAGGACAAATTCTTCATAACCGAAGCCTCACCTGTCGGCACACCTATCACACGTCTAAGAACAGTGACCAACAACACGGTCACTTACAGAATAGTGTCCGGAGACGAGGATTCTCCTCTTTTCATGGTCGACGCTAATGGACAAGTTACTTTAGTCAAACCTTTGGATCGAGAATCGAAGAACAACCATCTGATCGGAGTTCTCGCCGAGACAGACTCGAGCCCTCCGTTAACAGCTCTGGCTGAGATATCGTTGCAAGTGCAGGATGAGAATGATCATGCTCCGAAATTCGAGAGTAATCCTTACGGTATCAATTTGGCGGAGAATATAGAAGAAGGGACGTTGATTTTGAAAATCATCGCGCACGATGAAGATTTAGGTAGCAATGGAGAGGTTCGATACTCCTTTGGCTCGGATATTGGAGAACTCGCGAATGTCTTCACAGTGGATGCTTATACCGGTTGGATATCGACGTTGGTTCAGCTCGATAAGGAGAAACAACCTGAATATAAGTTTCAGGTAAGTCTAATTAATTTATAACGATATTCCGTTTTTATTACGATACACCACCATTTAATCCGAAATTTCACTGTCTCCAGGTGGTCGCGACAGACAACGGGAACCCGAGACACTTCGCGAGAACTTCCGTGCACGTCAAGCTAAAGGATTACAACGACAACGCTCCGGCGTTCGTGGATGATCGTTACGAGGCAACAGTGAACGAGGACGCTTTACCAGGCACTGTGGTGGTCAAGTTGATCACCGTCGACAAGGATTCGGACGTGAACACACCGATAGAATTCTACATAACATCCGGTGACTCGAGATCCCAGTTCCAGATTAGATCAACCGGCGAGGTGTACGTAGCCAAAGCTCTGGATCGCGAAACTATCGATCGTTACGAACTCGAAATAGTCGGCACAGATGGGAAATTTGTCTTCAAGACACGCGTAACGGTGCAAGTGCTCGACGTAAACGACAATCCGCCGTATTGCTTGAGGTATCGTTATCGGGAGATCCTCTCCGAGGGATCCCATCCTGGAACGTACGTGCTAACAGTGTTGGCCACCGATTACGACGACGAACCTAACGCGAAGCTGCGTTTCTATTTGACCGGCGACAACAACGACAAATTTTCGTTGGACAAAGAGACAGGTGTGTTGAAGACGGTCGGTCAGCTGGATCGAGAGACACAGGCCAAGTATTCGTTGACCGCTCATGTTCAGGACCGTGATAAACCGTCGTGGGAATGCTCGTCTCAGTTAGAAATACTGGTCTCCGATCTGAACGATAACGCACCGAAATTCAGCATGCAAACGTACAGCGCCACGTTGCCGGAAGACGTCGAGGTGGGGACTTTGGTGACCAAGGTGCACGCCACGGACGATGACATCGGCATTAATCGCAAGATCAGATACGAGTTCGTCGATTCCGCCGACGGCCACTTCCTCGTTGCGGCGGACAGCGGCATCGTTACGCTTGGAAAGCCCCTAGACAGGGAAACGAAGGCGATGTACAACGTGACTATTCAAGCTTTGGACCAGGGAACGCCTCAGCTGATGAGCATGACCGCGCTGATCGTGAACGTTCAGGACATCAATGATAATCCACCGGAGTTCGCGTCCAAGACGTACTACTCGAAGGTACCCGAGATATACGCGGTTGGAACGGAAGTGGCTAGGGTACTGGCTACGTCTAAGGACACCGGAGTCAACGCTGACGTGTATTATTCGATCGTCGGTGGAAACGAGCATAAGAAGTTCCAGATTGACGCTCGTACCGGGGTAATCACGATTGCGGAACAGTTGGACTTCGAACGTGCCAGGGATTACTTCTTGACCATACAAGCTGTCGACGGTGGCATACCGCCTTTGAGTAATCACGCAACGGTGAACATCACCGTGGTCGATAGCAATGATAACGCGCCGATATTCAGCGAGGTTTCGTACAGGACTGCTATAAGAGAGGACGCGAAGATTGGAGAGAAAGTTACACAGGTAAGTGAACGTTTGTTGCACAATTATACATATTTTGAAGCGATATAGTAAAGTAAAATCGGTAAATTTTTATTTACGACCTCGGTATATCGCTTCCACCAAGTATACTTTCCTAGCTATGCGCTTAATCTCAAAATTAAAGGGTAAAGGATTTTTAAAGTGGCTGAAAAGTTGAAATCTCTTCTTAACTTTGAAATTGCAAAGTTAATCCGTAAGGAGAATGTACTAAAATTAATTCCACGTTGCAATTAACGTTTCAGGTGTACGCGAACGACCTGGACAGCGAGGAGAACGGGAACGTGTCGTACTATATCGAGCGTGGGGACAGGCAGAAGCAGTTCTCGATCGATCAGAAAACAGGACAAATTACCGTCGCCGCGCCGTTGGATCGCGAAGAAGTCAGTATAAATCACACGCACCGCCTCATTACAACCTGTAAATGCACTTGTATGCAATTTGCAATGCAATCTGCAACGCGATATTTCATGTTCCAGATCGGCAATTACGTTCTGGAGGTTCACGCCCGCGACAGCGGCATACCGATGCTCTCGAGCTTCGTGATGGTAAACATCGAGGTTCTAGATGCAAATGACAATCCGCCTCTGTTCTCTCTCTCGAATTATACCGCAGTGGTGCAAGAAGACAAGCCCCTAGGCCACACAGTGTTACAATTCGTAGTCACTGACGCGGACATTGAGCCAAACGCTGTGCCATACACCTTCGACTTCCGGTCTGGGAACGAGGGCGACGCGTTCAGGCTGGAGCAAGATGGAACTCTGCGAACCGCCACGAAATTCAACAACAGGGTGAAAGACAAATACGTGCTACATATACGCGTATTTGACAACGGAAGCCCTCCCTTGTACTCCGACGCGTGGGTTATAATTAAAGTGATCGAAGAATCTCAGTATCCGCCGGTTATCACGCCGTTGGAAGTTGTCGTTAATTCGTACATGGACGAGTACCCCGGTGGAGTTATCGGAAAAGTACACGCAACGGATCAGGACCAATACGACACGCTTTTGTACAGTTTGGTTCCGTCGTCGCCAATTCCAAACGATCTTTTCCAAATTGACAAAATT
>NW_017100231.1:1177396-1183849 GCF_001263275.1 Habropoda laboriosa | reverse complement strand
TCGACGTTGGAGAATACCGGATAAACGTGAGCGTGACCGATGGAAAGTATCATTCGTACTCTGTGGTGAAAGTGAACGTTGATTTAGTAACGGAGAAGATGCTGGAGAATTCTGTGATCGTGAGATTCAGAGAGGTCAGTCCGGAGGACTTCATACTGAGCCATCGTAAAGGTTTCGTCAGGACTGTACGCAACGCGATGAACTGTAGGCTGAAGGATATAATCATCATCAGTGTCCAAACGTCAGCCGATGAGACGAACATGATTAAATCTCGTGCTATTCGAGAAGCGGTGCACAACGACATGGATCTCCTGTTTGCAGTGAAGAAGAGTTCTACTCCTTTGGTAACATCAGGCTTTTACGCTTCTGAAAGTGTTCGAAAAGCTTTAAATCAGCGTATCGAGGAACTAGAGGAATCGACAAAATTAGTAGTGGAGGAAATTGTCAGGTTCAAGTGTAATAAAGCGTACTGCGTTTACGGTGATTGCCAAGATAAAATCGTTCTCGATATTACGCAAATAACACCTGTAGCCACCGATGTGATGAGTTTCGTGTCACCAAGACATAGACACAAGATGGAATGCAACTGTAAAGAAGGCTACGCAGGCAATCATTGTGAAATGGTTGTGAACGAGTGTGCTAGAGATCCTTGCCCCTTGTTCAAAGTCTGTGTTGCTGACTCTTCTCTTCAAGGATACTCTTGCCTGTGTCCTGAAGGCTTCGCTGGCAAAACCTGCGATATAGACATCTCCAAGTGCCACGACGAGTCTTGCTACATTCCAAGAAATCCCGTTTCGTTCAGTGGCAAAAGCTACGCTCGTTACAGAATCGACAGAGCCCTCATTAGACAGACTATCGAAGATCGCCTCAGTCTGTCTTTGAGGATCAGAACTGTACAGCTGACTGGTAACTTGATGTACGCAGCTGGTAAAGTCGATTACAATATCTTAGAAATCGTAAATGGAGTGGTTCAATACAAGTTCGATCTAGGAAGTGGCGAGGGTTTAGTTCGTATGAGCAGTGTTTACGTGAGCGATGGACAGTGGCATGAGATCCAGCTAGAACGAGACAGCAACAACGCTAAATTAATTGTAGATGGAACACACGTAGCTCATGGATCAGCACCTGGTAACAACGATATTCTAAACCTCCAATCGGACGATTTATATCTTGGCGCAGAAGTCAGACAGCATCCTTCGGTTCTGGGCTTCGAAGACGTTCAACGTGGATTCATTGGATGCATGGACGACGTCAGAATATCCAGAGTATCTGTACCTCTGCACATGAGCGGCGCTAGTAGCGTAGCTGTTCTAAAACGCTTTGCAAATGTCGAATTCAGCTGTGACGCGGCTAAAGTTCTTATTCCTGCAGGAATTTGTGGGTCACAGCCTTGTCAAAATGGCGGTACGTGCAAGGATTCAGGTGGTGACACCTACGAGTGCCAGTGTCACAGCAGATTCGCAGGGCTTGCTTGCGAAATTGACACTGATCCGTGTGCCTCTTCACCCTGCCTTTACGGTGGACGTTGTAGGATCGTGCCAGAAGGAGGTGACTACACTTGCGATTGTGTCGGACCAAGTCTCAGCGGGAAACGCTGTGAATTTGGACGATACTGTAGTCCAAATCCATGTATCCATGGTGGAAAATGCGAAGAAGGTAACAGCGGTCCGATATGCAAATGCCAGGGTTTCATGGGTGAACGTTGCGAGACAGACGTGAACGAATGCGACGCCAATCCTTGTACAAATGGTGGCACCTGTGTGAACGAAATTGGAACGTATAGATGCATCTGTCCTCCCAACATGACCGGGTTAAATTGTGGAAATCCGGCGTACTCCACGCCAATCATATCAAGCCACTTCAACATTACATGGGAACAACTGATGTGGATAGGTATAGCAGTTATTCTAAACGTGTTCCTGATCATCATGTTCCTCGCGTTCAAGCGGATCAGACTGAAGCGTACGAGGGCTCGAGCGAACAACATTAACAACGAGACAAGGAAGCAGATCGTCTTGAACTCAGCGCGGCCTAACGAGCACGAGTTCAAACGGAGCTCGAAGTTGAGCAACCTGGAAGTGATACAG
Organism: Habropoda laboriosa; assembly: GCF_001263275.1. NCBI lineage: Eukaryota > Metazoa > Arthropoda > Insecta > Hymenoptera > Apidae > Habropoda > Habropoda laboriosa. The sequence goes on along the minus strand of NW_017100231.1, from coordinate 1,181,762 downwards.
GTATAGTTAATTAAAAAAAGCATATAACATGTAACGAGTGTATTCTTTAAGTTGCCAGCACTTGACAGAGAGTACCGCATGCTTCTGATCATACTTCAGATCGTACGCCAGATGCTAGACGATTAGAGTGCACCAAGTTTTTTTTTACGTTTTCAATTTTTACCTTGTTTTCCTTTTGGTGCCATTTTTTCTCTTGTTTTGCGATCATCGACCAGTAATCAAAAATCCCTCTTCCCCCATTCGAGTGATGCGTACAGCATTAAGGTTTTTCGTGTGATTCTTTTTTGCAGAGAGAACCTCCCCAATGCCCTCCTAGACCCGCCTCCTACACCCCAAGCTCGAACAACGAGCCAGCCGCGTACGGTAACTCAGCGGCGGTCGCTCTAAATAATCTGGACACGCTGCGCAGCTACGGCAGCGCCGGCGATGAGCTCGAGAATTTCCCGCCAGATTATTTGAGAAACCTAAATCGCAGCACACCCGTGCCCCCTCCGTCCTTAACTCTCGCTAACCCAGTCGGGGGAAACGCGACAGGCAGTGACACGGATAGCCTTCATAAACCAACCTGGCAAGAGCAGATGCAACTAGCCTCCTTCATCACGGACACGACCAAGATTAAAAATGGTGAGTAGTATGGCGTCGCTGATCAACAACCCCCCCACCACCACCACCCCGCCCGACCGCCCCCAACAGGATTCATCGTAGCTTCTTACTTTTGTTTTTACGCTTGCGGCATGCATCGTGGGTGGAATTTATAGCTTGATCCTTCACTCGATTACTATCTCTTTCTCTCTTTCTCTCACTCACTCACTTATCCATTTCTCTTCATAACCTATTCATCTTGTTCCTTTTTCTTCTTCGTTTGATTCTTTCGAAAGAATTTTCACCGCGCCTCTCCTTCCATAACCTTGTTCTAAGTATTCTTGTTATTATGATGATTATCTGTCGTATACTTCTTCCTTCGTTCCACTTTCGCCGCCTTCTTCAATTTCTTCTTCTACTACTTCTTAATACGAGAATGTCCAGAAAACGTATGCTGACTTGGGCGTGTAGCGAATCGAATTAACATTGGTGTATCGTATTGTGTGCGCTAACAGACCTGAAACGAGCGAGCCCAGTGGTACCAGAGCTGACCACTGGAGGACTTCTACTAAATTCTTCTCGACGTGTGCCTCATGGAGGTGGGACCTCCGTTGCCTCCATGACGTCCATCGAGGATGATCCTCGTATTGTCGGTGGTAAGTCGAGATAGTAAAAATGCCTGAACGAAAAAAAAAAAAAAAAACAGGACCTTACGATACGTTTATGATATTTTGGGTCGCTTCGCTTGCCGCTATCCCTCTTGATCGGCTGTCGTATCTTTTTTTTTTATTATCCTTCACCGATATACTCTCCGCTTTTCTCTCTCTCTCTCTTTTTCTCTCTCTCTCTCTATGTCTCTCACTTTTCTCTCTTTTTCTTTCTCTTTCTATCTATTTTCTCTTCGACTCCGTATCGCGGCGTCAAATCGTCGCATGTAGCGTGTCGGAGTACAGTTGTTGTCTACAATGCTTTTAGGGTATCACTGGGACTGTTCAGACTGGGTCAGGCCAAGCCAAAACCCCTTGCCTAATATCACGGAGGTGCCTGGAAGCGAAGTACCAGACTCGTCCAGCTTCCACAGCAATGAGAGTAACGAATCAAACACTCATCAGTTACCGTCAGGTGAGTAGGTCGTGTGCATGCGCGCGGTACGGTGCTTCCACTCGTGATCGAGTCTTAAAATAATGGTACATGATCGTTTGGTCAAAATATTCTCCTCAGCTTATCGTATTGGTAAAGTTTCCTTGTATAGGAAAAGAGGAAACTATAAAACTTGTTTTTCTTTCAAATAATTTATCGTTCTATAAATAACTGTAAAAAGGGTTGCATGCGATAACCATAAGGTAGACTGGGTGTTCTGTTTACTCCTTGGTTCGACGAAGTTCGTGTTTCTATCTCTCAACTGGTAGAGTGCGGTGTACTAAAAATTCTTTGTTACTCGTAAATCGTAAATATAGATTTCTGTGGTCATCTATTACCGACTGCACACGTGAAGCTCAACCTACCGTATTCTATTGTGACAACTATCAGAAAAACGTCACAAATTCTCCTCCATCTCCCCATGTCCTGATTCTAGTTTTGCATAGTTGTTCATCAAAACCTGTCACCTTAATTCACCTACCAGTTGAAAATTGCAATAACCTAACACTCTGTGAACCTTAGAAGAACGTATAAAATAACGCAATATTTCTGTTTCAGTGCACGGCTCTGTAGATCCAGCAAGGGACATCGAGACGCTGAACGAGGATCAAGAGTCGGAGTATGTCGGGGACTCGGAGTGCGGGACCGAGTTCTCCGAACAGTATCAGTGCGCGGAAACGCAGCGTTTGAACCCCCTGGACAGCGGCGGGGAGGGGGAGTACAAGTATAAAGGTTCCGAGAGTTATCTCCGTCATCCGAACTCTTACCTGCCGCATTACAACATCCACACGGACACGGAGAACGAAACGAATCCGTTGAATGGACGTCTTAGTACTTTAGAATCCGACGAAGAGGAAGACGACGTAGTGCCTTATGGTTTCCCAAGCACCCGACGCAACCGATGTCACAAGGGGGACGAGGTCGACGAGATCGGTTCGGTGATCACCACGCTCGAAGAGAGAAACTCTTTGTTAGGCGGCGCCACCAGTAACAGCGATTTATCCACCAACTTATGCGAAATCGACGACTCCGAGTACGAGATCGCCGATCAGAAGAGCAACGGCCGTCTGTGGTTGTCGGGAAACGGTATCACGCAGACCTCGGTGTGACAAACAGTGGTGCCACGACTTGAGAACAGACTGAACGTGATCGTGTTTTTCTGTGCTTCTTGAGTAAGACAGTGCAAATGTTCTTTTCTTTTATTAATTTTTTTTATTTTGTGAATATACGAGAAATTTTGTACATACGTATATTATCAGATCCGGGGTAGAGAGAAAGGGGTAAAAAGTGTGTACAGAGGCAGCTATGAGGATAAGAAACTGACGAACACGAGCTAATTGAAAGAAGAAGAAAAATACGGTATGGAAATTCGCATACTGAGCCAACGGTGCGCACGTCGTTTCGCGCATCGTACCTCAATTCTCCTATGTAGGTAGAGCTTAGGTACTGTAATGTACTTAATTCCGCGATCCTCGAGAGAATTCTATTAAGCCGCGAGTGCAAAAATCAACGTACACTTATCTGGGAGCAATTCTTGTTTTCATACAACTTCCGTTTATATCATAATATACATATATTTCACGGTAAATAGAGCAGGCCCATTGAACGATTGGTATGTTGTAAGATTAAGTGTTCTATTGAATATAAGTTTATTTGATAGACGAGTTATATTTCGACAGTTTTTATGCTGTGTGGACCAGTTTCGTAAATTCGTTTCCTGTTTTAACCGCAAAACATTTTTCCGATTCTACCAAAGGGGATGAGGTTTAGTGAAAAAGGAATATAAATATATGTATATGTATATGTATGCAATATGGAGGATATATGTATACATATATACCCGTGGCAACTATACGCAACTATTACAGTGTAAGGAATTATCTTGATTAAGGATAAAAATTTGTTACTTGAGAGAAGTAAATTTAATCACGACCGCGTTGTCAGACCAATGACTATTATTTAATGACCTATCGTTTAAACTTAAATGTTATCCGCAACTATAATTCCACTGCAAACAAAAAAAAAAAAAAAATATGGTACACAGGTACATTTATGTATTTTTACTATTTGCTAACCGACTTTATTTTGGTTACGTACGAGAAATGAACAGAAGGACTACTTAATAATATAGGTGTAAGTACCGCATAGTCTAGTGAGTAAATGAATTGACTCTAGTGAAAAAAAAAAAAACAGTGCTCTGCTTCTAGGGCGAATATATGTGCATGTCTGCTGGCGTTTACTGCAGCAAAGCACAATAGTTAAAAAGATATGAAATATTTTTACTGTGATGATAATAATGTTTATACAATGATCAAATACTATGACTTGTATGATAATGATTGTAATATTAACTATCCAACGTTTTTTAAAAGAAAAGAAATTAAGAAATGGCGGAAAATAGTATTCCATTTCCGCGTGTACGTAATGCTAAGTCAACGTTCCGTTCGTTTAACTTCTTATTCTTCTTCATTTTTTTTCGCTATTTCTCTGTTTTATTTTTTATTTAAAAAAAAAAAAAAGAAAAGAAAACTTCTCCTTCCATTTTAGTCACCATCAGTTCGACAGACATAACTGCATACATGGTGCTACTACTTACATCACGCTTTAAAACATTTTTATCTACTCGATAAGACTGCTCAGCAAT
>NW_017100231.1:1122408-1177354 GCF_001263275.1 Habropoda laboriosa | reverse complement strand
TCTCACGCTATTGTTTTACATCGTGAAATCTGTCCAAGTAACGATAACGAAACATTATTTGAACTGCCAACTTAATAATTCCGTGAACGATGCCATACGAACGATGGCGTTCCCCTTGATTAATTTGTGTAGTTAAGCGTGACACACAATGGATCAAGATACTGTTGTTTCTGTGCCTAATGTCTTTTAAATACCGTGTACTTCCATGCGAGAATATAACCCTTTCTTTTCCGTTGGACAACAAATATTTAGCGGCAGCTTAATTGGGAGAGGTGTACACGTTCTTTTTATACATGTAGAATTCTCCTGGCAAATTCACTGTTTATGTTCCTGTTCTGTAATGGATGCTAGCCATCTTACTCTATATTTTAGTGGGATAAATGAGTAAACCACGTTAATAATAATCGCGAAACAGGGTGACTTCTTTTTGTGTTTGATCAAGAGGAAAAAAAAAAAGAAAGAAATTGTCTCCTTATGTAAGTTTGTGAAGTAGCTGTGCCTCCCCTCTCTGAAATTTCAATGCAACACTTACACGGATACAATTGAACATAGACAATTTATTCTATATTAGAATGAAAATAAGAATATTGTACAGTTTTAACTTAACAAATTGTATCGGAAAACATCATCAGCTCGCAATGAAAATTTCAGCCTGCGTCGAAGCACAGCGAGTTCTTAACTGTTAAGATTAGTTTTATTTTTTACGAATCGACAATGAAGACATATATTGGTTAAAGACTGTAAAGCGATGCGGATGAAACTGTCATCCATTTATGAATATTGTACCGATCAGTTTTGTAATCACACGTGGACGTCGTAACGTATATTTGGTTGTTATAAAGATAAAAAAGAGAAAACGCAATTTCTTTTTAGAGCTTCTGATCAATTGCTATGTTAGTTTTAAATTGAACGTTCTCGTTTATTAAATCGAACATTTAAGCAATCGGAATTGAACGAAAACGAAAGCGTATTATTTCATTTGTGTGCGTTTACTTTTTTATTTTCCGAACTACTTATTATTGATTCTTTTTGTACTTGATTTATAACTTACAAACTAATAAATAGTTCCACTTATTTCTTACTTTATTGTAACTTGCCATAATTATAAAATGACAAAGAATGTAGGAAAATTGAACACGAAAAAGATGTGGGTACAACTTCCAAATTCACCGCAACACTTAGCCCTGCTAATAGGATACATATCGATATCATGAAATCCTTCAAACAATGAGGAACTTGACTTGTTATAATTAGAAGGCTATAATTAATTTGTACAAGATCAACCTATTGTAATAAAGAATACAATCTTGCCTACATTGTATTATTACACGAATACAAAACCCATAACCTTTGTAATTTCTTTTTTCTGTACGATTTCTTATAGTGAAAATTAGCAGAATAGAAAACGCATGTAGTAATAGAATACGTAAAAAAATTTATTTTAATAAGAATAAACGTACAATAATAATTAGTTGCTAATGAATTCCACCAGTAAAAAGTAATTTGCAACTATAAGAAGCTTTACTATTGTCAAATAATCATTTTATTCAAATTGCTCATATATACCTATTAAAGAGTATTTTTAAATGATTTGTTAAATAACCAATTAATACTTTTCTAGCGCTGCAGTCAATAACTCGTTCATTGACGCTAGTAATATTCGTGGATTGTCAATTAAACCAGCTTCAGCCATACTATTAGTGAACAGCTAAAAAGGATCAGAAAGAAATTTAGATTGTGCGAAAAAATTATAAATATCCAGAATACAACGGTAATAAATAGTACCTGGTTTATAAGAAGATCTGCCAATTTGGAATTGCTGTTCATTATTTCGCAAAGCTTCTTAATGAGAGAATGATTAGGATTTATTTCAAAAGTTGGTCTGAGCAAGGAATATAGCATTTCATCTTGCATTTGACGAGTCTGTAAGCGAGTAAAGTGCCTTGCATTTGCCATATCTTTGACTGTGACTACACATGGATGTGACTCAAGTCGATTCGTTATCTTAATATCGTTTGCTTTTCCTGCCAAAACTTTCTTCATATGAGTGATAAGATTATCGATTTCACCTTTGTTAATAATATCTAAAGAAAAGTATCAACATCAGATATTTAACAACATTAAAAAATTATTCGAATATGAATCACATACCAGGACTATCAGATTTATTTGAGTCATCACGCATATCTTCTTCGATAGAAGTCAAAGGAAGATCTTTAAATTGTCTTAAATGCATGAAAATTACGTCATCATGTGCTTCATAACAAAACAGTACTTCGATATTACGTTTTTTTAGAGATTCATAATATGGCGATTGTTCAGCTAAGTTGCGACTAAAATTAAAAGGTAAATTTACATCTTGGCTTAATTATTTATACTAGCAAAAACTAACAAATTTCTACCTTGGAGCTACCAAATAATAGATTTTCTTTTGATCTGCAGAAATGCGTTCACAGTAATCTGTAAGACTGATTAATTGTCCTGGTTCCGCTATAGATGACTCATATCGTAAAAGTTTGGCTATTTCTTCCTATAGAAACAAAAAGTATAATCAAATAATTACGAAATACATAAAAATATAATATTAACTTTTTTTAATATTACCTTGTCTCTCTGACTATCAGTGCTCACAACGCCTTCCTTTAAAAATATACTGTAATCTTTATAAAATTTGTTGTAGTCTTCAGTCTGTTTTCGAGCTCTTTCATTCAAAAATTTTAAGACGCGTGTTGTTAAAACATCGCGCAATTTTCTAAAAAATGGGAAATTACAGAAAATTGAAATCATTGTACGTCCGTGTACTAAAATTAATCTTACACGTCTATAATGGGTTTTAGTTTCTTACCCTATTAAAGTACTATTTTGTAGTAATTCGCGACTTAAATTAAGGGGAATATCTTCGGAATCAACTACTCCTTTAAGGAAACGCAACCATTTTGGCAAAATATTTTCCGCTTTGCTCTTAATTAAAATTTTACGGCTATACAGTGAGACGCTGCTACCGTCGCCTCTACTCATATCGAATAATGCAGGTCTTTCTTCCGGGAAATATAATAACGCCCTTATATTAATTGGAACATCGGTTGTGTAATGTAACGTGAACCGTGGAGAATCAAAACAGTTCCCAATATACTTATAGAACTCGCTATGTTGTTGTGGCGTAATATCTTTTTGATCGAGCATCCATAATGGCTAAAATATAAACATATGAAAATATAGCCTCAGAAATCAGGAGAAATATTTCAATCTTACCTGAATAGTATTAACCCTTTTGCCATTAACGTAAATGGGACTGCTAATAAAGTTGCTGTACTTAGTAATTAAGCCTTTGGAGCATTAATAAATGTTAGTTAATTATCCAACAATATACAATACAATTAAAGGTTTAATGTTACTTACGATTAACTGTGTCATCGTCACTAAATTCTCGGCTATCGACTTTCAAGTGAATAACAATTTTTGTTCCTGGTTGGACTCCTTCAGCAGTTGAAATTTTGAAAGTATTGGAACTAGATGAAAAAGTATTTTAATAATTTATTTACGGTTTAGCATCACGCAAATATAAAAGTATTTAAAAATTATTAAGCATTCCTCTTACCCATCAGAAATCCAAAAAAGGCCTTCAGCACCTTCTGTATATGATTTTGTAAATACTTCCACTTTATCAGCAACCATAAAAGCACTATAGAAACCAACACCAAACTGTCCAATAATTTGAGATGAATCACCAGCATCTTGCTTTTCTTTTAATTTTTCTAAGAAAGCCTGTGTTAATGAAAAATATAAGTAATGTATTATAAATATATATCATTGTTGCAATTTCAATTGCACTTACCCTAGAACCAGATCTAGCTATAGTTCCTAAGTTTGATACTAGTTCTTCACGAGTCATACCAACTCCTGTATCTTGAATTGTAAGAATTCTGTTTTGCTTATCAGTACCAATATGAATTTCTAAACTTCTATCTCCTATAAGCTCTGCTGCTTTGCTGTCACTTAATCGCATGTATCGTAGTTTTTCAAGTGCATCACTTGCATTGGAAATTAATTCACGAAGAAATACCTTATAACACAAAAAGTCATATTACTAAGAAACACATTTTTAATTTTATAATAGTAACTGATGCATAACATTAAAAGAAAACACTATGTAAGAATTAAAATAATATTACCTCTTTATCTGAATACAAAGACTTAGCAACAATTTGTAAGAGCATCTGAGTCTCTGACTGAAACTCATGTTTAGCACTTTCACCTAAAGAAAATGAACAAATATGATGATATACATACAACGTATTTTTGAAAATATGCAAAAACCGAAAAATCTTGTACATACCTGTAACTTTTTCCGTATCTTTTATAATATTGTGAGTCTCTGTAGGTTGTGTTGCAGTCTGAGAGGAAAAGCATTGTACCGAACTGCTTGTTATAGCTGTACATTAAAAAATTAGTAAAATATAAATAAATTAATCTAAGTGCTAAATGCTTGATATCAATTTATATCTGAGTAAAACATGTCCGCGTAACCTCAAAGTGCACTCACTTGAAAGAATAAACTGAGAAAGAAAATATACAAACCCGAAAGTCGCTGACATTGTTTTTCGAAAATCCTTCTTTCGTAGCTTCGGATTAACGGTCTTGAAAGATTTTTCCCGCATTTAATGGCGAGCCTCAATCTGAAAGCGGTAGCCATGCCTTCGAAACAACTAGAAAGTTCCCACTCTTTTCAGATCTCTCTAGCACGTGATTTTGGTTTTACCATTTGTTGGTAAAGCATTGAAAGAGATTTTTACAACTACAGATGAAGTACAGTAACATATTGCACATTCAAATTATACTGTAGTGAAATTAATATCTTTATGGTTTTTACTTTAATGCATATATTTTGTGACAGGAAGTGAATTGGATGAATATGTAAATATTTTTCAGCTATCAGTGAAGTCAGTAGGGTGATCGAAGGAAATGAAGCACAGATTATGGCATATAAATTTGTTTATTATTATTATCTGTATAATATATTTGAAACAATATCATTCTACAACATTGCATAAAAATATACAAAGACACGACAAAATGTCTTGACTCTCGTTTGATAAAACATGTTTATGAATAATTTGATCAGCGTTGCACCGCTATCAGTTCTAACTGAATTCATTCCTTTAATAGGTCACTTTCGAATTACATCATGTTGAACCGCCATTTATATATTTTTTTCTTTCTTTCATCTTTTGCTTTTTTAATGTCCTCATGGGAAGGATTCGTCGAGGAATCCAGGACGAAATGAAACGGTTATTCGTGTTTTACTTAGAGCTCTCGTTCGCTCATATTGACGAGAAAACGCAATAAAAATTCGAGTCCCAATTTTCGAATGGGCAATGTTTCTCATCTGTCGATAAAAGTTTATAAAACAATCGTCTGATTTTTAAATCGATACTCGGTATAAACGAGGCTTATACAGCGATACGAACGGCTATCTATTCAGTTTATAGTCTATCTTATGCAATGAAAGAATGCTTGGCCCGATACAGAAAAAAGGAACGTGTTCATTCTCCGATAACGCGTCCAAATTCGACGCGTTTCTAAAGATAGAAGAAGTCTGAGTGTATGATCCGAGATAAATCGAAACGAAGAAAGGAATTCAAAAGCCGCGCGGTCGCCGCCTTTTTCTGGAATGCGCACGCCGCATGAGAAGCGTTAACGGAACTTACGATTATTAACCGGAAACGAAGCGCAACCGTAGACGAAGAATTCGCTTCGAGTGCGTCATAAACATGTTTAGAGAGTACATAGGCCAGAAATAAAAATAAAAGGAAGGAACGAACGAACGAAAAAAGGAAACAAAAAGTAGTAAAAAGTAGAGAAAGAAGAAAAAGAGACGATGAAGAAGTAGAATTCGTTTCTTTTGAATGTGTCAACGAAAACGGTGATCCTTTTTCCGTTTGTGGCCTTTGACGAAAATTAAAATCGGCTCAGATTTAGTAACACTCTCATCCGAACGCAATTAGTATCTTTCTTTTGAGATCATTGGCCGAAGGATAACAATGATAATTATAATATTAATAATGACAATAGTAATAAGTAATAATAATATGACAATAATAATATAATAATAGTTACTTAGAAATAATAATAATAATAGTAATAAAAATAACTATCCGTAAACTATCCTTTACCAAGGGAGATATTACCCATTAGCTTATGTACATAATCTGTGTATATGATTTCTCATTTCTCTTCTCTCCGTTCTCTGTGTTAAATTACGAATTATTACAATAATTCACTATCGAATCCGCTTCGATCAGCAACATAAATAATTATAACGCAACACTGTTTTCTTTCTTTCTTTCGTTTTTTCTCTCTCTTTCTGTTTTGTTCGTTTATTTACAGGCATTATTTCCCCCTCGCGTCTCTATCCAACCATGTCACACACACACACACTCTCTCTCACTCTCTCTCTCTCGATCGATCGCTCGCTCTACCATTCTCTTTCATCTCGCACTGTTCTGCTCTTTCTTTCATTTGTTTTTCTTCGTTTCATTACCGTTTTATTGCTGCCTCGTCTCGTCTCTCTCTCTCTTTCTCACTCTCGCTCTCGCTTTCTTGGTGAGCCTATATATCTGCACCATCACGTGTACTTCACGAACGGAAAGAAACGTCGAGGCGTAAGTTTCACGGCACGGATCATCGAAGACCATCTCTAGTCAGGCTCGTGGACAAAACATAAAAATCCGTTCGCTTCCGAGTCCCCGGGATGACCGCGCGCTGCGCCACCATATTCTTCTTCCTCTAAACGCGCCCCCTATGCGTACGCGCTCTAGTTATCGTTACAGCATTAACAATATATATATATATCACAATCTCGTCGAGAACCATAGCGTGAAGAGAGTATTGATTCTGCGTCGGTGGATCTGCGGCGATGACCGCGTGCACGCGTCATCCCGTTCACGTAACGTTTTTCTTCTTTTTCCTCTAAAAAAAACCAAAAACTCTCACTGTCGTTAATTTCCTTACGAATTCGTTATCTCGCCATCGAATTCTTCGGCTCTAATTACAAATCGACCTTAATCAACCACATTACTCTTCTCGCTTCTCGTACATTCTGCTTTTATTTTTTCTTATTTTACTCCCTATTCTTCCTTAACCGTGAGAGTCGGTCGATTCGACCTGTTCGTAAAGCGGATACCTCAACAAATACACGTTGCCAATTTCGTATCGACTTGAACCTTTAATTAAATTCTCTTTTGTTTCCATTTATTTTTAGTTTCGAGATTGTCACTGTGCACGCCCGTTACGTATAACATCGTGACGGGCCGTATCCTATGACCTGTCCGAAGCGATTTCTCGCCGAGAAGGGAGAGAAACGGCTTTCGTTTGCATTCTCGATCCCCTCTCGCGCGCAATTCGGTCGAAGAAGAAAACGCCAAGACTCCATGGCGTGGCGCGGCGGTGTTTCGCCGATTATCCGTCAGCCGCAAAAATTACAGTCACGTGCTTCGCTCGCTTTCTCTTTGTCTCTATCTACCTCCCGCCTTCTACCATCCCGCCCTCTGGCTTACTACACGCTATTTACAATACGACGAAGGAAAAAAGAAACCGATGCGTCGCTATGCTTCTGTCGCCGTGATTCTAAGTCTAGTCGCCGTGGTTCTCGTGTTTGTTGGTCGATTATTATTTAACTTATATCGTTGATCGAATACCTCTTATTACAAAATACCGATCCCACAAAGTGTTTTTTACAAATTGTACAATTCTTTCGACAGATGCAGACAGAATCGATCGACGTTGACTTCGTGGTTATCAAGAGGGAACGAAATTGAGAAAAATATCAGGAAAACGTGGAATCGACGAACGTTGAATTACGTAAATTTTTTTATTTTTTGGGAACTCTACGAATTACGTTCTGATTTTTCTCTCGTAATTTCCCTCTTATCGGATCGAATTCGTCAGTTCAAAGGACGGTTTCTTCGCACCGAATATTCACAGTTCGGTAACCTCGACAGGCAGAATTATAGAATCTAAATAATTAATCCGACGTCCGTATCGAAATACGAATAGAATTTCTAACGTAAGAAAATAGGAATACATAGAATTAATTCTTCGTTCGAGGTACATGTTTAACCGAAGTTTTAGGTTATGTACGTCATGTTCTAGAGACCACGGAAGAAACCTGCCTTGCGAATGACGAAATTCCCATGATGACATTATTGTGTGAATGAGAGGTGTTTCTTTAAGAGGTCTCGATTCCAGATTACTCACGATGACCTCGACGACTGTTTTTTCTTTTTTTTTTTCGTATTCTTGTAAAGAGAGGATCAGTAGAAAATCATCTAGTCAACGCTCTACACACAAGGCAAGCGAGTATAAAATAAATCGGATACAAGAACCACGAGTTTGGTTTTATACAACCTTGAAACATATATCCCGTCCAATTTTTTCTCACTTTTGTGTTCTTTTTTTTTCACTTTTTAGTTTTTGGTTTCGCGCAGGAGAGTGAAATTTGTGTGCATATGTGTCTGTGTGGTGTGTGTAATTTTTTTACTGCTTGGCCTCTTTTGTCGGAACAAAATCTTCGAAGAGATCCCGATCGATTTCGCTGACCTTTCGCGACGGAAATACGATCGTCTCGAGAGAAGAAAAAAAACCGAAAAACAAATCGCTACGAGTTGTTGTCAACAAACACGCGAGTTTTCGTCGTCGAAATATTTACCGTTACATCGACTTAGATAAAAATCATGCAATCTTCGAGTACGAGTTACGTATGAACAGATAATTCGCCGGATATTTCCAGCCACAGTTTGTTTTCCTCGATTGTACTCGAACGGTTTCAAGTGTTTCTCGCGATCGTCTAACGATCGAACACGTGACACGATCGAATTTGTCCTAATGCAGAATGGTCACGCGCTCTTCGTAAGTTTCTCCGTCGCAAAGGTCAGCTAATTGATATTTAGTTTTCACAACGGATTTTCATGAGCCATTCGGTGTTGTATATTAACGGAGCGTTCTACCGCGCGCTCTGTCGATGTCGACCAGTGGATCGTCTAAATTCACCAACTCACGAAATCTGACTACGTTCTATCTCATTTTTCTCTCATTTTCTAAATCAGACGTTGATCATTCGACGAAAGAAACGATCAGACACAACAATATAACAAAAAAAAAAAAAAAAAAAAAAAAAAAAAAAAAAAAAAAAAAAAAAAAAAAAAAAAAAACAAATTATCCACGAACTAACGACACGATTAAAATTCCAGATGGACCTAAAAATCAGCGAATCGAATAGAAGAACCTAACTCCACTCCAGTTACACCAGAATCATCCACATACGAACCACAACTTCTAACCTAACAGCAAACTCCTGCAGCAGCACAATCAACATCTGTCTCATCTCTTTCGAAATCTCTCCCCCGTAAACCGTTAAGAAGTTCGCCTAAATCGGCCATGAAGTACCCAACCCTCCGGTGTCGCGATCGTAATTTCACGAGGAGCTATGGCCGGCGAATTGACATTTTCGGGGCTGGGTCTCCCCTCTTACCCCTTGTAATCCTTATCCCTCATCGCTGCTCCTACCTCTCGCTCCTATTTTCAGTCTGGTCTCTCCCTAACCGTGATATTGATCCTCCACCCCTTACCGGTGCGCGCCTCGTTGCGAGCGTACGCGTTAGGCCACCGCCGCCGACCTAGTGTCGGAGCGTCGCGGCGCAGACGGAGACGGTGGCGTCCACGGGGAAACAATGGTTCCTCGCGTTAACGCGAGCCTGACCCCTGTGCGTGGAAACGCCGTCAAAGTTCCTCGACGCGGAACCGAACGGCCTGTACCGGCGCGAAACAGAGACGTTCCGTAAAGGGGATCAGCAGGGGTGCGGGGTACGCCGCTTAGCAACAACAGCCTCGAAGGAATCGATAACGAGCGGAAGTTTCGTTAGGATTATCGCGCGATAACTCTGTCTCTTAGTCGCGGAATCGGGGAGTCTTTAGCGGTTTCTTTCTCGATACATTTCAGGTGATCGATGAAACGACGCGTCGCAAGGCGTGAGGAAGTCTGTGTAGGCGAGAAACAATGATGTTTTATGAGGTTTCGTTTGGGGAGAGACGCGAGAAGATACGGCGAAGCGAAGGAAAGATGCGGAAGTCACGAACGTGGACCGATCGATGGGGTCCTGTTTATGTGTCTGGTTAGGATATACAGAGTGTTTCATAATGTGTGGGTGTAGATTTAGTGGTGGATTTAGCACAGAGAAATAAGGGAGATAGTTTATGTAAATGTATATCTGATATGATCTTCTTTCTTAGTTATAATTGTTTTTATCTTCCAGTAATTCTGTTTAAAAACCGAGCTCTTTGTTCGATTTTTAATATCTCGTTGTTTGGCCACTTTGATCACAGGAGTTACGTCCTGTGGATTTCTATTTGTGGGATATCTGAAGTCTTTGGCTTAGAACACACCAGGTTGGTAACGTTAGGGTACTCCGATAACGTAACACCTGGCAATTTTGAACAGGTGAGGAGGTCTACGATAAGACGTTCAAAAGGTGCTCACTTCGAACAATTTCTGCGAAGACAAAGAAAATAAGGTCATATTGGACATATGTTTATGTAAATTCTGTTTTGTATTTTTATGTGCTGAATCCACTATTGAAATTATGTTCGTAAATTATGGAACAATCTGTATAGGACGATTCTACGTGTAAAAATGGATCGAAAGTGTGGGAAGAAGTTTTTTCCTACGAGCTTTAGTTTTCGAGAAAATTTAGTTTGAAAATTTGTGGGGTTGCACGCTTCTCGATCTTGCTATAAAAATAGTACTTCGGCTTATATTTGTGCGTCTGTCGATATTGGTACTGTTACGAATCTGGTTTGTTAATATTAGCCAGTATTGGCGTAATTTCAGCACGCAACCCCACAACATTTCAAAGTTAATTTTCTCAAAAACGGAGCATCGTATAAACAAACTTTGTTTACATTTTCGATAGATTTTTTTACGAAGAATCACCCTATGTAAAATTACACCACCCGTTCTCATCTACCCCACACGTGGGAACCGTGTTTCGATTACTTTTTTGGCTTGTAAACGAGCGATTTGTCGCGAACTTCACACGAGCCGACAATTAGCGAAGTTATGGTAGCCGGTGAACGATGGGGTCCTGGCCGATTCGACGTTTTATGGCGCGTTGTTTGTTTATCGTAAACGCAAATTGAAACGAAATTTCATCGAGATGCACGACTACTTTTTCACTCCTTCTAATCTTTGGTCATTATTTTTAACATTGGAGAATGGAGAATTGATATGGAAATTTGTCGACTCGACACCGTCGCAAGATGAGAGACGATATTATTCCAAATACGAAGTAATGAAACGACTGTAGGAACTCAACGCTTTTTATTAATAACAGTTCGAGATTCAACATGAACTTTATTCTATGCGAAATGCCCGTGTATCATATAAAGTTATAAATATTATAAATAATTAGGTGTAGAGTTTTTGTCCGGCTCGAAACTCCTCGACGAACTGAAAATTACAAACCCGGGGAGCCATTTCAGTTCCTTTTTTTCCTCTTCTTCGGTCGAACGTCGCCCTAACCAACATCGACTGTCAAACAGTGTAAGAGGAAAAACGGCACGACAGATCCCGTCACCGGACGTCGTGTACCGATCGTTACAATCCTTTTTACCTATTTTTCTTTCTCAAAACTGGGGAGGATTAGGAAAACACGTGATTCACGTTTCGTGTGTGAAATTGTGATCGAATTTGAAGGTGTTGGTTCGGTGATCGATCGCGAAACAACTCGAGGCACTACTGTTTCACTTTCTCCAGTGTTCTCTGTTCCATTTCGACGTGCGATATATAAAAAAGGGAAGAACGATCCACCGCGACAATCGACACTAGCGTACGCTTCTTTGCTCTAATTTTTTTTTTTTTTTGGTTGGTCCCTAATGCTCTCTCTCTCTCTCTTTCATTCTCACACTTTCGCTCTCTTTCTCTCTCTCTCTTTTTATCCCTACAACAAATTCTTCACCCCCCTTTTCTTGTACCTCGTGTCTCCCGATCTACCTAAATCTCTCAATCTCGCTCATTCTCTCCCTCTCTCGCTTTCGTTCGTTCACGAAAAAAGAAAACGTACGGTATTATCTAACGTCGTGTACCACCTCTTCCACTAAGAATCGTGGAAACAAAAAGAAAAAAAGAAAAGAGAACGTAACAACCCACCGGCGGCGACTTCTTTTAAATTTCATCACGTATCGAATTCGTCATCAATGCTGTTCGTGATTCTCTCGGTTTACATCATACGTTCTCGTTAAATCGACGTGACACAATCAGAGAGCACCTGTTCTCCTTCGTTCCCCTTACATTTGTATTTTAATTACTCTTTCTTCGTTTCATTTGTTCTTTCTTCTTTATTTTTTTTCTTTTTTTTCGCTTTTTATTCTTTTATGTCGTTTTTTCGTTTCTTTAGATTATGTTTCGTGGCCCCAATATTTTACAAGACAATAATAACGTCGCTCCGCCCGATTCGAAGGGGTTAAAAAACGATTCGTACCCTTTCTTCTGTATTTCTTTTTGTCTCTTCTAATTTTCGCACCACGCGCGAAATCCCCCCTCCCATTCCCTCCATCCCACTTATTCGAGCGCGAACATAACGGAGTGACGGGCGAAATTCTGATCGGAAAAAAAGTATTCGTGCACACATTTCGGCGAACGGTCGAGGATACTTGGTAGTTTTATTTTCCATTTATCATTCTTGCTTCTGCGTTTTGTTCATCGCTTCTCTACCGGGTGTCTCTTGCGAACACTCGGTGTTCATTCTCGCGTGTGCCTACCTTTTATCGATCTCTCTTCCTCGTTAATTTTTCGTGTTTCCATTTTTTTTTTTTAATCCTATTCCGACCATTCTCTCTCTCTCTCTCTCTCTCTTTCTTTCACATTTAGAAACGATAGTTTTGATTAGACGAACCGTGGATTCCTACTCCATTTTCTTTATCTATGGAATGTATCACTATTTGGAAGATTAGTCGCGGATCCGCCCGTCTGGTAACGATGAACTGTAGCCATGATTAACGTTATACGAACCATATTCCATCGTCGAACGAACAACTTTGAATTCCATCCTTTTTATTCCCCCTCTCTCTCTCTCTCTCTCTCTTTCACACCTGATTTTCATTTAACAACGCAATTGTCTATCTACGTTTCGAAGAATAGGACGCGCGAGTCGAAGAGAACCGGCGGTAAGAGGTAAAAGCGGCCGCCGATTCACCGTACCAGCGAGCGATGTCCGCAGCTGACCGTGATTATTTCTCGTGTGCAACCCTCTGTCGAATTATCGGCGACACAGCACATTCAGCGGAAACTAAAACTCAATAAATACGCTCGCGTCGAGGAAATGTGCTTTATCGCCGCGCAAAAAACACACTCATCTCACATTCTCTCCACTCATTCACTCTAAACTACCCTTTCTTCTTTTACTCAATCTCTCGCTAACTCTCTCTCTCTCTCTTCCATCTTCTTCGAAAATTTCTCCCTTTCTCTCCCCCACATTCACCTTCCATTCACACGCATATAATCATCATCGATTACTATTATCATTATATTTATTTATATATATATTTATAATATTCACCTATATCATAGGGTTCTTAACTTTAATCGGCTAAACTTTGCGAACTCTTATCCTCCTGAATTTTCCTTCTAACTCGTGTTCAAGTGTACCTGTGTATGCTTGTGTGTGTAGCTGTGTGTGCATTTCAACGTGTATACCTATGTACAGTCAAGATTTTAATTTATCCCGTAGCAACACTAACACCGCGGTTCTTAGGAAGGGTTTCCTCACTCTCTCTCTCTCTCGCTCTCTTCCTTCCTATCTCTCACTCGTTCGTACTCGTTCTATCTATCCCTTTCTCTCTCCTCAATAGTCAAACACCACGCGAACCCTACGTAGACGTGGCCGATCGATCAGGCCGGAATCACACCGGCCTGGAACTATCGCCAGGCCACGACGAACGAAATTCATCGGGAATAATATATCTCATAATTGACTTTCTGTTAATTGTAGAATACGACGCGATCGGTTCGCGGCATCGTTAAATACGCTACGTGTATCTAGCCGTGATCGTGATCATTTTCTAACGTCCCGAACGAGCCGTGAGAACGATATCCAAAGCTCGAGGATAGAACGTGTAGAATGGTTCTTTTCGTTCGATCGAGAGATGAAACGAGCTAAATTTTCTTAACTTTCGGACGACGCGCGCGATCGAGCCTCGAGAAAGACACTCGTGGAACCTCGATGAATTTTTAATTGTCCGAGGTTCCCGTTCGATCGCGAATCGTCGCGTGAGAGATCAAGAGAAACCTTTCTTTATCTCGATCGTTCTCGACGAAGTGCGCGTCCAAGTCAGGTAAGAAAGTGTCGTCGACGTGTGCACTCGAAAGAAGAACGATTGTGATCCTCTTCGTTCGAAACGATCGATACAATTTTTAAACATCAAGAACGAATGATATTATCGACGTCTCTTTTTTCTTCGATATTTTGTAATAGAAAACTTTGATCTTCGAATGATTTGAATTTGACATACATATCGAGAGTCTCTAGATCTCTCACGCGATCGATCTTCCGGTCCAACTTTTGCTCTCTATCTCGATCGATCTTCTCCCATTTTCTCTTAATGTTCTGCTGCTTCGTCGATCGTTAACCATTAAGAAATTAAATTTTCCTAAAACGTGATTGCCTAGAAGAATAGTCGCCAGCTGAAGAGTAGCTGCCGATGATGCACTACGACCGGTTTTCTGCTATCCCGCGACGTCGAACCGGATGGGGATCGATTCCTCTACGTTCGAGTCATTCTCGATTACGTCTCTTCGAACACGAATTTACCGAACAGCTCGAGGAATTCTCTTTTTCTTTATTACTATTTATACGCGCTATATCATATACATAATCGGTGCCGATTCGTCACTTCCGGTTCGACTGGATCAAACACCCCTCTCGTCTGAGGACATAGATCAATCGATGAACACGATCGCGGAGGATCGTAAGAGGACGTGTATACTCCGAGGAATCGTAATCCTCCTCGTTACGCTCTTTGTCATTTGAACACTTTCCATTGTTTAACTCGACGTTCACTATAGTTCCTAACGAACGACACGAATACCACGAACACTTCTATTCTCGTCATTTTTTTTTTTTTTTTCAAATTCCATCTATTTTCGACGCGGCGATTACCAACCGTTCAAATTCATCGATCTCGAGGAACTGTTTAGACGATCGTCATCGACGCAGCACGCGACGAAGGAAGCTGCGCGCGATGGTACCAAGCGTGGACTATTCTCCGCTTGCGAACGTAGCTTTTCCTTTCTTTCTTTCGTTACGGGGGTGATCGATCCTAGTGTCTCTCTTTCTGCAGCATCGTTCTCAGAATGTTTACGTTTGGTTGGTTCCGTTTAAACCGGTCATCGAGTGTGTTAAAATCCGATTTTCCGAATAGACCGCGATAGGCGTGGTCTTACAGAATATCGAGGTTGAAGCCCGCCGTGGAGTCGAGGGAATTCAGCAACTCCTGAGCGCTGAAGTTCGACGTGTCTCCGGTCGGCAGGTTCTCCAGAAATTCGAGGCTAAAGTCAGCCGCGGCTACGGATGGGTCCGTAGTGGTGGCCGGTGGTTGCGCGTGTTGCTGTTGCTGCTGCGGCAGGCTGCGCACACCCGGACTTCCGGCGCCGTACTGTTGGTGCGGGTGCAGAGGGGAACCTGGAAGGAATTGGACAATGTGATTGATAACGACGAAAGGATTTCGTGGTGATGCGTGACGCGGGATGAACAGAGAGAAACAGAGATGATCAGCGGGAACAATTAACCCTTTCACGGTGTAATTAAGGAACGAGCGACGCGAGTAGCAGTGCGATGATTTTTCGCGAAATTTCGGTTTCGTGGAAAATCATTTTGGAACATTCGTGCTTTCTTTTTTCGCGCGTTCCAGAGAAATACGGAAAATTCAGTATTTGTTTGTTTATTTGGGAAATTACCGGGGAACGAACGATTTGGAGAATTTCGTGGTTCGTTGGAAATTTCATTTTTATTTATTTGGGTTTCTGGTGGGCAAACTGTGAAGACACGATTTTTCGAAAATTCGTGCTTTTGTGTTCTGTTGGAAAGAAATACAGAAAATTGAATATTTATCTATCTATTTATTTAGGAAATTGCTGGTGAATAAACGAATTTTCAAATTTCGTGGTCCGTTGGAAATTTAATTTTTATTTATCTTGTCCTTTGGTGGATAAACTGCAAAGACCCGATTTTTCTTTCACCGGTGAGAAATGCAGAAAGTTTAATTTTTAGTTATTTAATGACAAACTGTTGAAATTATTTGAACTGAACTGTTTCGCGTAAGATGAACCGTGATAATTGTAGAATTTGCGAAAGGGTCAATTTTCAGAAGTGTGATTTTTGAGTAAGAATATCTTCGTTGTAAGAGGATGCAGTTGACAGAGGTTTCATGCGAATGGAAGTGGAGAGTAGTAAAAGAGATTCGAGTGTCTTTAAAAAAAATGCAGGATCGGTACTGGCGCAAATAAGATTGTGTTCAATATACGTAGTTCGTACTACTTGAAAAATCGTTCGATGGACTTTCAATGAATGTGATAAGAAGAACTTTATTAACTTTATTGAGCAATTACAATCTTCAGCTGGGTAAAGGGTTAATGACACGAGAGTGAACAAATTAAATACGCAGTTAACAATTACAACAAAATATATCAATGCATTGTTAAATTAATCTTAACGAAGGAAAATAAACGTTTCTCGAAACTAGTATCACAACATACCGATGCAATAATATCTACCAACTATCTTAAAAACTCTTAAAAACTTCATTAAACAACACTCTTCGTTAATCTTCTTAAACCAATTAGAAATCGACAATAGATCAATAATAATCACGTTGATAACACAGCTTATCGTTAGAATCTCAAATCTGCCGTTAGCAAACGCAACCATAATAACAATTCACGCCTATAACGATTAATCTATCGGTAAATCGAACGAATTTCTCTCCTTTAAACAGGAAATCACCGGATCGTTATTCTCTCTCCCCGTGATGGAAAATCAGTGAATGACCATCGTCCAAGACTCACCGGTTCCGGTACTGCTGACAGAGTTGACTGATGAGGACTGCGACATTTGCATCTGCAGTGACATCTGATTATTACTCTGCTGCATGGCTAATGTCTGTTGCTGGTGTTGCTGCGACAGTAGCTGCTGCATCTGAGTGCTGTTGCCCATACCGGAGCCAGCAATCCCTCCGCTCTGCGTGCGAATCAACTGTTGATGCTGCATCTGCGCGGCGTTCATCTGCATACCGCCCGTGCCACCCATACCGAATCCACCTGGAAAATCAACGTAAGTGAAACGATTTAACGCGATTTAGTCGTCTATGCTAACCACCCTTTACTCGTTACCGAAACGTGATAATTGATCGAGCGACTGCAAGCGAGATAGAATTCGAATTCGAATCGTTGCGCTGTAATAATCAGACGAGCGAGTACAGTGTGACGTATATTATGGTATAACGCGGCAAATGTCAGGTGTGTCGGTGATAGATATAAAAATTATCGAGCGGATGCAATATGAAAAGTTTGAGAGCTACGTGAGAAATTTTGGGAAAAATGTTGGAGATTTTAACGCTATGACCATTTGCTATTTTTGAGAGTAAGTTTTATCAGGGAGGCGGCAATTTCTGTCAAAAATTAACCCCCCCCCCCCAGCCGCTGAAATTCGCGTGACGCCTGTAGTGATGTCAGCGGTCAGAATTTTTTATTCAAATCTACCAAATGGACGTAAATTGATATTAATCCCCGGGGCGTTAGTTACACGTGCATAAAAGTTCCAGTAAATTGACAAATAAGAAACGAAGAAGGAATTAAAAATAAGGTACCGTGAAGTCCAATTGGAATTGCACGTTTAACGTTAACCCTGGTATAACCAGGGCTATCAGAATTTTACACCGTCCCTCGATATTCCATTTTCCCCTCGGCAAGAAAATTAATTCTTGAAACGGAGGATAATCAAAAACCGCTCGAACACAACGTCAGACCTAGGCGCAGCGTGGCGGCGTGGTTAAGTGAGCAAAAAGTGTTCACCGCTAATTCGATATCGCTTGGAAGTCGCGCGCGAATTACCTCGAGTACGGTATTACACTCGCGTGATACCAGTGGAAGTGTACGTATAGAGAGATGGAGGAGAGAGAGAATGCTTACCTTGGTGACCTTGCTGGTTGAATTGCGATCGCATCTGCGCCTGAAAGCCCTGTTGCTGCATGAGAACGTGTCGCCACTCCTGCTGGGCGCCGCGGCCCGCGATGCTATTCCCAAGGCCGTCAGGCGGGCCGACGCTGACGTTAGGCGGCCGTTGATTATTAGTCCTAGGATATCCGAGGCGCTGATGCATCTGATGCATGCCGCCGATCGCGGCCATACCGCCGCCACCCATGTACATGTTGCCACCGGCCGCATGTAACGCCTGTTGTTGCTGTTGCGCCATTTGCGGCCTCATCATTGGACCTACGTCGGAAACGGGACAGAAATGGATTGGATTGTTAGTGAAATTTATTGAAGTTGCTACCTGTAGCTGGTTTTAACCCTTTCGCTGTGAACGCTGTTGTAGTGGTCGATGAGGAGATGGGAATTTGTGTGTAGGAAAGGCTGCTATAGTCTGTCGCGAATGTATCGATTAGGAAAGGTCAGGGTAGTTGAGAACATTATAATGGTCTTCCGCGAATGTATACGAATGTATATAACGTTACTAGAGTGGTCTATCGCGAATATATCGGACAGGTACTATAGTGGACTCTCGAGAATATATCGGCGCGTGCTATAGGCCCCTACAGTGGTGTCTCGCGAATATATCGGTGCGTGCTATAGGCCACTATAGTGGTCTTCCGCGAATGAATCGGAACGCTACTATAGTGGACTTTCGCGAATATATCGGCGCGTGCTATAGGCCCCAACAGTATTGTCTCGCGAATATATCGGTGCGTGCTATAGGTCACTATAATGGTCTTCCGCGAATGAATCGGAACGCTACTATAGTGGACTCTCGCGCATATATCGAAACGCCACTATAATAGTCTCTCGCGAATGAATCGGAACGCCACTATAGCGGTCTTTCGCGAATATATCGGAACGCCACTACAGTAGTCTCTCGCGAATATATCGGGACGCCACTATAGCGGTCTCTTGCGAATATATCGGTGCGTACTATAGGCTCGTATAGAGGTCCCTCGCGAATATATCGTAGCGTACTATAGACCCCTATAGAGGTCCCTCACGAATATATCGGTACGAACTCTATCTACGAATGCTCGCGACTCGCTGTCCCGTTCAGTGGTCACATACGTATCACCGGCTAACTCCACCAAAGCGAAAGGGTTAAATACATCACAACACTTACAATACTACAAAAATGAGTAGGTCTAAAAATTATCTTTGACGAATATGTGATATACCAGTTATTTTCAAAAATCCCAAAGGAATTTTCTTTTCACATTTCTAAACAGGAATAGTGTCCACTTTCTCGACACGATTTTACAATTATTCCTCACATATTAGTTCAATACTTCGCCCTACTGTCTTCAATCATTGCTAAACAAATCAGAATCGCTGTTCTCCTACCGTAAACACTTAACTCTATTACTAAATACAAAACATGAAGACAGTCTCTCTCTCATGTAAATTGGATAACCAAGGATTAGCTCTGTTGAACGACTATGTAACACGTTGCTGTTTACATTAAGCTTCACAGTCTAGAGAGTTACTCTCACTTTGTTTTTATCATCGTTGTATAACCACGGTACACCGATTCACCGCATTATCTATCGAAAATCCATAATACAAAATTAAAAACCCTCCATATTTCTCTTCCACACTAAACGAAAACAAAAGATTCTCAAAATTCCCGCTCGACAAATCTCGAAGATTCCGAGACGACAACTGGAAGAGGCGATTGAAACGAAGAGGATAGTCATCGATCGCGTTGGAAACGTCTCTTCATCCTGGCCAGTCGGATACGTATTGCTAAGAGAAACGTAGCGCCTTAATGCTCTGTGGATTTTCGTTTGGATAAAATCTTACGAAAGTAGCTCCGAGCAGATCGATAGGAGCCTCGTACGGACTACGGTGTATAAGAATATTTACGACACCCCTCCACTCTCTCTCTCTTTCTACCCCGTTCGCAGAGTCCTTTCTTTCTGGTCTGGAATGGATCCAGCGAGAGATTGGGTTCATTTCCCTCGAATACTTGTCTAACCGATGGTTAAGAAGTGTGTAAACATTGTTCGAATGGAAATTTTCCGCGTCCAGTCAAATATTTTTCCACGATTATTCACCGTTTACTCTTTACGTCTGTCCGATTCGATTTGTCTATCTCTGTGTGTAATCGGGATAATCCGGCAATCGGGATTAGTTGCTAGGAAAACATATCGAACGGAGAAATATTTTTCTTACGGGTTTGTTGCATGGTCGTGAATAAGTACTTTCCATGCTTTTCTCTGTCGTTTGCTCTTGCTTGTTAGAGTGTCGCTGTGAGATCTGTCGAACAAGGGTGGATTGTGAGGTTTTCCTGTGCGAGAAGTAAGGAATTTTTGTGAGTTGTACTTCTTGCCGAACATTTTTTAATTGTTTCGCGATGTGAAAGTGATGAATAGTTTGTTATTGGAGAGTGTGAAAACGAAGAACATTTTGTTATCAGAGAATACGAAAATGAAGAATATTTTGTTATTAAAGTATGTAAAAATGAAGAATATTTTCTTATTAAAAACTGAGAAAATGAAGAATATTTTGTTATTAAAGTATATAAGAATGAAGAATATTTTGTTATTGAAGAGTGTGAAAATCAAGAATAGTTTTTTATTAGAGAAAATGAAGAATATTTTGTTATTAGGAAATGTCAAAAGAAAGAATATTTTGTCATAAAAAAATGTCAAAATGTAGAACACCTTCTTATTAAAAAATGAGAAAACGAGGAATATTTTGTTATAAAAAAAATTCCACCTTTCCACGAATTATCAAATAGAATTTCACAAATTCTTGCAATGACGAGAATAATTATTATAATACCACGAACGTTAAGAAATAAAAATTTTATAACAAAAAGAAAGAAGGAAACTCAATGCACCAACTTTGGTAAACAAAGACTGTTTCAACAGAATATCAAACTGATCTGTAAAAAATCATTAGGTGTGTGTGCTTAAACTTTACAGAAGCAATCGAACGATTACTATTTGCTCAGAGTAGTTTGCTTAGAATCCGTTCACACGAGACCTATCTATATAGATCTCGAGCATTTCTAAACGCCATTTAACGATTATCAGGTTATCAGGCCGATAAAGAGGAGGCGGAGAGAAAATCAGCGAGGGAAATCAAAACCTTCATCGAGTAGGTTGAAAAGAGCATTCGTCGTTCCGGCGAAAGATGAAAGAATCGATAGCACCGGCCGGCTTCTCATTACGCAGAGTGCCTTCCGACTCCGGCCAGTGCATATGAAAGTGACGTACCGTCGCCACTTTCAGCGTAAAAAAGCGAAACATCCAGCAGATCACGTAGTCGCGGTTGATTTCCGCTTTTACCAACTTACACATACTTGGTCTCGCGTTTTTTCCCCTTCTTTTCTTTTCTTTTTCGTAACGTAAGTACGTGTAATCGACGTGTTTGAGAACCTTTCTCCCTCTAAGTCTTGCGGATCTATACGAATTTCTGATCGATCGCAGACAAGCTATAGACAGAAAATTTAAAGAAAATTTTGTGAATTTTCATTCCCTCTTTTTACAGAATTCGGTTTCTTTTTTTAATTAAGTCTCGATACGAAAGTCTTTACAAATTTCTGATCTACCGTCCGATTCTTTAATTGATCCTGGACAAACTGTAGACGGAAAATTTTGTGAATTTTTATTCCCTTTGTTGAACAGAATGATTGAGTATTTTTTTTTTTTAAATTAAGTCTTGACTGATAATTAAATTTCTGTGAAAGTGTATACGAATTTCTAATCTTTCGTTCGATTTTCTGATCGATCGCAGACAAGCTATAGACAGAAAATTTAAAGAAAAGTTTCCCATTCCTTTACAGAATAATTTTTTTTTGCAATTCAAGTCTTGATTGATAATTAAACTCTGAGTTTCTGAGACGAACGAAAATGTACACTTTGGACCACCCGCTATATGCCGAGCAATTTTCGCCAAACATAACACACGCATCGTTACACTACAATGACGTGTTGTTACAAATTGGACATATTGTCACATCCTGCATAGAAACTGTTGAAATAACTGAATATCACTATTTGTTTCGATTGTTGCAAGTAAACATTTTTTCACACGTAAAATGTATTTGCGTTTCTGATTTTAACCACGCGCTGCAATCATCGGCATTGCAGAAAAATCGATGTCGAACTGAGTGGAGAGCTTTCTAATTAAAGGGTTAACCCCTCCACGTACGATTTTTGTTTCAGTACTATATTAAGAAAGAACAGCTACTGTATCATAGATTAATTCAATTTGCCAATCTTCAGTTTGGCAAATTAAATCCAAAAAATTAGAATTAAATTTGCTAATCTTCAGTTTCACAAATTAAACCAAAAAATTAGAATTAAAATTGCTAATCTTCAGTTTGACAAATTAAACCCAAAAATTAGAATTAAAATTGCTAGTCTTCAGTTTGACAAATTAAATCGAAAATTGTAATTAAAATTGCTAATCTTCAGTTTCACAAATTAAACCCAAAAATTAGAAATAAAATTGCTAATCTTCAGTTTCACAAATTAAACCCAAAAATTAGAATTAAATTTGCTAGTCTTCAGGTTGACAAATTAAATCGAAAATTGTAATTAAAATTGCTAATCTTCAGTTTCACAAATTAAACCCAAAAATTAGAATTAAATTTGCTAATCTTCAGTTTCACAAATTAAACCCAAAAATTAGAATTAAAATTGCTAATCTTCAGTTTGACAAATTAAACCCAGAAATTAACATTTAAAATTGCTAATCTTCAGTTTCACAAATTAAACCCAAAAATTAGAATTAAATTTGCTAATCTTCAGTTTGACAAATTAAATCGAAAATTGTAATTAAAATTGCTAATCTTCACAGTTTCACAAATTAAACCCAAAAATTAGAATTAAATCTGCGAATCCTCAGTTTGACAAATTAAATCGAAAAAATTATTACAGAATTAAACTTAATTTTTCTAACTGATACGGCTGTTCTTATCGCACCTTCGCCAAAAATCTCTGCCACTAGTCCGACTAGTCGTTACAAGACAAAGGGGTTAAGCAGACCTAGTGTGAAAATTGCGTACTCACCTGAAGGTGGCATAGGTTGTTGTGTCACCCTACGCATAGGCCCTGTATTGGGAAACCTTGCCTGTTGACCCATGCCTATACCGGCGTGCATCATTTGGGCCTGAGCCGCTTTGTATTCGGGAGGCGGTGGTCTCACGCCACCCATTCCTCCGGCCATGTGCTGCTGTTGTTGCATCACCTGAAAAACCAAGCAAACAATGGATTTCAATTACCACGAATCTCGTGTGTTTCGAGTATTGTAACCTCGACCAGAGAGAGGCTTAATGCGTATACCCAGAGTCCTATTGTGCCATTACCATTGCGTACGACATCGCGTTGCTGCGTTATTTTTCTGTCCAAGAATTCCATCTTTTTATCATTTCTACGTTCTACGTAACTACGTTCATATTTTCCTACGTTTCCTTTTCTAATTTTAATCTGTTAGATACCAATGCAAAAAATAAATGTGCAGGATGTGATAAGAATGTCCGGACCGAGGACAGTTCTTCTGAATGAAAATTCATGCGTGATAAGAGCGATGCAATGACCAAAAATCTGCGATCCAGCGTGTGCAAGTGACTATGAAGGACAATAGCGAAGTGAGGAAAAAGGATCGTCAGAGCGAATATGAAAGACCAAGGGTGTTCAGAAATAAAACTACATTCCTGTCAAAAAGCAGAGACATCGTAAATAATATTCCTACAAATGTTTAAGTTCATATTCTAGAGTTCGAAAAAAGTTTGCGAGAATTTCGTGTTTCTATCCATTCCCAAAAATATCAGTCTCACGAAGACGTTTGTCTTAACAAGCATGATCGTTTATGCATGAAAATTTCACGTTACCGGTTAAGAGTGAGCGAATTGCAAGAACTGTACTTAAATACAGAATGTCACAGAGAAAATCTAGAAACATGAAATTGTTAAATTTAGAAAATTAGAAAGAAATTCCATAAATTAGAGTCTCCAGTTCATCAAGCAAGCATTCAACCTCCTAACCCCTCTCGAAAAGATGTCTTCTTCCTTGATCAACTCCCCAAACGCATCCTTTCTCTCTAGAAAACGACCGTTTCGCAGTTTCCTTCTTTCTCTCCGCAGAAATTTCCAAAGCTCCCACGAATTTGGCGAAGTTCAACGCGCGCCAACGAAACACACTTCTGAAGAACGCACCGCGCAAGATTCGGCCGGCGATGTCATAAGCGACGATAGGTAAAACGCGTTAGAAAGCCCAGCAGACAGATTCCAAGGGAATAATTGCAACTCTGCTCACGGCACGCATCGATGACTCGTTACGAGTCGCATTGTCGTCGAGCCAGCGAGCACGGAAGTTCCGAGCATCGGTGTCGTTGCACAAGCCCTCTGTGGATTGCGTTTCCACTTCCTGGTGTTACGCTGTCGACGAAAGCCCACGAACGACGACAATGAAGACAGAAAGGCAACCAGAGACACTGGCCGCACGTTTTCCTCGTTACACACCTTCACTCTCCCGCTTCTCACTCGTATTTTCTCCTCGCCTTTCTACCTCCTTTCATCCTTGTTTTTTCTTTTTTCTTCTATTTCTTTCGACGCACAGAGTGACTCATAGCGATGAGGTGAATGGGATAAAGATTGTTTGTCACGCACAATTTATTGTTCAAGCTCGACAAAACGTATAAAGTAAGAATAACCGAAGCGGCGTGACGATATGGGATGATACAGGAGATGTATAGCCTGATACGATGTTTTGCCTTGTGGCAAAAAAGTGTATAGCTTGTGTGGAGAAAACCTTTCTTCTTATAACTAGGATTAAAAGAGGGGAAAGAAGATGTGTAAATTAAGGATAACAGAAATTACGCGAGGATACATAATGATACAGGCGCTATAGGCTGATTCGATGTTTTGTGCTATAGTAGAAAAATTGAGAATTTTTGTGGAGAAAGTCCTTCTCTTTATACGGTTAAAAGAGGGGAAAAAAGATGCGTATATTAAGAATAACAGAAATGATGTGAAGATTTGTAATGATATAGGCGCTATAGCCTGATTCGATGTTTTGCACTATAGTAGAAAAATTGAGAAATTTTGTGGAGAAATTATTTCTTCTTATTCTGTTTAAGGAGAGGAAAGAAGATGTGTAAATTGAGAATAACAAAAATGTCGTGAGGATAAATAACGATGTAGGCGATATAGTCTGATTCGATGTTTAGCGTTGTAAAAAAAAATGGAGAAATTTTGTGGAGAAATTATTTCTTCTTATTCTGTTTAAACAGAGGAAAGAAGATGTGTCAATTAAAAATAACAGAAATGACGGGAGGATAAATAATGACATAGGCGATATAGCCTGATTCGATGTTTAGCATTATAAAAAAAAAAAAATGAAGAACTCTTGATAGAAGAAAAAATGGCCAAAATACAACTCTCTAGTGCTTCAAGTTATTTTATTGTGCCTACAAGTGACACGTTTGTATCCACAGCTGAATTGCAAACTATGCAACCCACCGTCGATGCATGACATTTCTCAGAAACGCAATGTGCAATCCACTTGATAGGTTACGCTGAATTGAACGTGTTAAAGGCTACGCTGGTTCCAAACTTTCTATCCACGGTGTGCACTTATAAAAATACAAAGTTGCAGAATCGAAGCGCTCTCACTGTGGAACAGAAGTATTTTTCTGCTCTCGAACGCGCAAGTAACCTGCGATTAGACCAGCACCGCCTAGTTACTCTCAGGACTCTGCTGCTGGTGAACGGAGGAAGCATCCTTAAAATCGGCATGTAGCAATTTCGCCCGTATTTTTACCTCGCTTCGTGCTGGAGAACGAGGAAGAAAGTGGTTCTTCGTGGGTTAGGCATTTCACACGTTTCAATTCTAATCGAGTTCAAACTCTAATTGACTTCTCCGTCGAAGCTTGTACCATGGAGAAATTCGTTCAAAATGCAATACTACAAGACACATTTCAAAAGTCACTTTTCAAACGTAAATCCTGATAAAATAGTAAACAAAAAAATATAAAAGATAGATCACGTCAGAAACTACTATGCAAGCATTTTCAATTATACTTTCAAACTGTTCTGTGACGTAGAGAGTCACAGAAAAAGGAACTCCACGAATCACAGTAGAACAGAAAATACCTTCCGCATTATTCTTCTGCACAAACGAAAATCTACACAAATTCACACTATTATCCTCGTCCTCGTCCAAGCTCAATCATAAAACAAAAAAATTCTGAACTTCTCCGGAAGTGAAGTGAAGTGAAGTCAACTTGACCAGATCCCTTCCAACCAAGAGCAAAATCGATCGTTCCGGTCGACAAGCAGGCGAATCCTCGTTCCTTCTCATTCGATGATCAAGGAAACGCCACTTGCGTTCTCACGGTAATTAGAACCGCGATTGCTCCTCGTGATTAGTTCGATTACGAAGAAAGTGCTCCACTTGAACCGCGCAATCTCCAAAGCGACTTCAAAACGATTCTACGGAATCCCTTCGAGAGGTAACGATAAAAAAAGGAATCTTCCATTTTTAGTTTGTCAAATCGTTTTCGTTACAACTACGAATATCAGGAAGAGAGGAAAAAGGAAAAGAACGGCAGCTGTGTGGATGCGAGATAAGGAAGAAACGAAACGGAAGGTCGACGATGACGAAGGATGACTAACCAATCGCGCGAAACCTACAATTAGTAACTGGAGCACGATCAGCGAGCTCTGCCTTCGATACCTTAACGTCGTTAAAGTAATGGTTGGTATTATAACAACTGAGTCATTCGTTAATAAATCGTGCAGCGTGTCCGCGAGAGCAAACGTGACTACACGCCACCGAGTGCATGTTACCGATCTATACGAATACACGTATCGATAATTTCACTCTGTTCGTCGAACAGATTTCGAGAGTCATGTAGATAAGTCTCTTTATTTTTCCGTCACATTTTTATTTCGCTTTTTCTATGGGAGAAGTTTGATAAATCGCTCGGATCCTGCCGCTAGTTCTCGTTATTTACGTTCATTCCTGATGATAGGTTCGAACGAAAAGATACTGTTAACGATACTTTGTAGGAATAAGTCGTATATCAGATGTTTCCTCTGAATGTCTGAGTTACGGTGGGTAAATCATGGTTAGAGCGGATCGAACACCGCGATCGATTGAAAATAAGAGAAAAGGGTGAATATGTGTGTGCTCTGCAACAGGATTTATCGCATTAGTTGGAGGTTTTTTGTGAAATATATAATGAAACGTTTATGGGGAAATGATTCTTCCTTAAATGTTCCCTTTTTCTTGCGTTAATTCGAGTAAACGACAGGTAGTCTCATTTTCGGAAAAAGATTATAGTTCGACGGTGCGTCGAAGAATTTCATAGCACAGAAATCTTCTGGACCACTCTCCACTTTCAATTAGGTAACGGATATAATAATTCTAATTGCATAATTCTACATCGGTATGTTTACAAAATTCGGTGACTTCGACGAAGAAATTATCGCTGGATTTGTTGAAAATTAGAAAAATGATTATGACAGAACGAAAAAAAGGAGATTAACGGTGAGGAAAATTGATGTACTTGAGTGAAAATAAACACAGCGACATGCGACTGTTCCGATCTCGCGAAATTACTCGAGAGAGCCGGCGAAGAGACACGCGACAGAAATTTAGGCGAGCGTCGCGCGATGTCAACGACTCCGACACGCGACTTTGCATTCAATCTTTCAGCGATGTTTCAATAGCGCCGCGCGTAGAGAACGAGCGTTCGAGGAGATAATTCGTGGAAGACGACGACGATTCAGTGACAGTAATTGAGCTCGTGGACACAGTTTCTTCGGATGCAAATTGGAAATGCATAAAAGATGAAGAACACCGTGCCGGACAAGATGTAAATGACTGCATGCAAATGTTGTCTGATTGCAAAGTTCCCGGCGTTACATTATACCGCGGAGTAACTAGAACAACAGGCCCAATACAGAGCCCATCACTTTTCTACCCTTTTTCATTCTCGCTGTTTTCTTTTCTGCCGCGACACAAAGGGCAATAACTTGACGCGGTGAGAAAAATTGAAAGTAAACAGCGTAATATAACAGTCGTACGTGAAAAAGATATAAAACTGATGTTCCTTCACTTGCAATTTCACCGGCTAATAAATGGGAGACAAGCTGCGTGTACACGTGTACACTGTCGTATTTATGCAGGCGAAAAGCAGAGTATATTTGCAATGGAGATCGTTTATTGATAATATTGATAGCCTTGCATTAACAGCGGATATTGAAATTGACAGAAGGTATCGAATATTTATTTGAATTGGTCTATCCCTTTTCTCCATGGAAGTTGGCAATTTTTCTGCTGTAGCGCTAAACATCGAATCAGGCTATATCGCCTATATCGTTATTTATCCTCACGACATTTTTGTCACTCTCAATTTACACATCTTCTTTCCTCTCTTTAAACAGAATAAGAAGAAATAATTTCTTCACAAAATTTCTCCATTTTTTTTTACAACGCTAAACATCGAAACAGGCTATATCGCCTATATCGTTATTTATCCTCACGACATTTTTGTTACTCTCAATTTACACATCTTCTTTCCTCTCTTTAAACAGAATAAGAAGAAATAATTTCTTCACAAAATTTCTCCATTTTTTTTTACAACGCTAAACATCGAAACAGGCTATATCGCCTATATCGTTATTTATTCTCACGATATTTTTGTTATTCTTAATTTACACATCTTCTTTCCTCTCTTTTAACAGTGTAAGAAGAAATAATTTCTCCATTTTTTTTTACAACGCTAAACATCGAAACAGGCTATATATCGCTTATGTCATTATTTGTCCTCACGTCTTATCTGTCCTCACGTCCTACACATCTTTTAACAGTATAAAACGAAATATTTTCTCCACCAAAAATCTCAATTTGTTTTTTACAACGCTAAACATCGAATCAGGCTATATCGCCTGTATCACTACGTACCCTCGTTACTCGCGACTTCAGAGAACATTCCTTCATTCAGAAAAAATGTTTACAAAACGTTCAAAATTCGAAAAAATATTGTAACGTTACATCTAAACTATAAGTGAAGGAATTTAATTTTCGTTTACAAAAAGATTTGTAAGACACGTCGAAAACAATCGTTTACTCAGCGAGGTCGCAAAGAAAATCGGGAAAAATTGCACACTTTCACAGACACCAAGCAGTGGTGAAATAAATCTATTGCGTAACGTAACAAAATAGCACCGGCAAGAAGGCGAAATGAATGACAAGCCACAACAATTTCACCCGATCGAACTCCATCGAGCGCGGAAAACCGCATCCGTAAACATCGTAAGAAAGCCAAAGAGATCGTTGGTCTGGTCGCGATAATGGCCGGGGCATTACGTTTTCTCCCGGAAGTGCACGCGAACGCAGATTTCCCGGTAACAGAAAAAGTTTCCATTCATTGTTCCGCGGCCCGCCAAGACGTCTCTCTTATTTCTGTCGCTTCTTTCAAACGGAACAGAGAAGCTGCAAAGGAGCCGCGTTTACCTGTTGCTGCACACGGCCACACCGCCGGATACGAACTTAATGTTTCGAATAACGCGCGCGCCCGTCGCGACGCGATTCCCTTTCGATCGTCGTCACGTCTGGAAGAAGTTTACGGAACACGGTTGGTATCGCTGGTTGCGGAAATGCAGAATCGTGATCTCAACGGAGTGGAAAGGAGGTCCGATCAATTCGACACGCATCTCGGGAACGTTTGACTTGTATTGTGCAACGAAACGAATCGTACACGAACAGATGTAGGCGGAGATTGTCGAGGATCTATGTGGAATTTATTTTGATTCGACGTGTAGTGTTTTTGCTTTTTTTAACAGCAGTGCTTCGCGATGGTTTTCATAGGTGTACCAGTGTTTCATTTTAATTTCAAGTTTCACGACACACATTTGCAAGTCTGCGTTTTCTTTCGTTGTAACATGGTTAGATTAAAATAGATCCAAACATAAATTTCCCTGATGCACAACAGGAAAAGGGTACGCCGGATTATACTTAATTAGCCTTATTGCGCCCATTAAATGTGTAATTACACAATGTAAAATTCACCAAGCCCCTGGTAATCGCCTCGAATTTCTTATCTCATAAATTCTTAATTATCCCTTCCACCGGAGCCTCGGCAAGATAATCCTTTCAATAACAATCTTTACAGCGTAAGGGAACAGCATAATGATATTCCTCGGAATTTACAAGCTAGTTCGTTGCCAAGGATCATGGATACGAAAACCAATTATCTCCCGCGAGTCGAAATGAAAATTTCCTCGATCGAACACAGATAAAACCGAGCCCATCGTTGGATTTGTGTGTCGCCCCCTCTGCTCTGGTCGTTACAACCGAGACACCGTTCGTATTACCATAGATAAGGATCGTTCACCGCCATTAGGTAATTAAACCATAAACCAACCCGTTCACGCCCAAAGAACGCGACGTTATCATTCGACAAGACATCGTGGAAAAATTTTCCGATCGAGAGTGAGTGAACGAGCGAGTGAATGATACTTGTTATAGTGTGTGACGCACGTAAGATCGGCTTCGAACGCAAAATACAGCTCTAACAACTATAAATGCAACAAATATAACTTGAAATAACTCTTACAACTCTAAGATAACTCTGGGAACTGTTGGACTACTCGTACAAGGCTCTCTGCAACACTACAACACTATGACTCTATCTGTAACACTTCATCTCCAATACTCTAATGATTCTAACAACACTCCGACTCTATCTACAACACTGACGCTATACCCAACACTATCTCCAACACTCTAACGACACTTACAACACTCCGACTCCATTTCCAACATTCTGATGATTCTTACAACACTCCTACTCTATTTACAACACCGACTCTATCTACAACACTCTATTTCCAACACGCTGACGTCTCTTACAACACTCCTACTCTATTTACAACATTAATTCTATCTGCAACACTCTATTTCCAACACTCTGACAACTCTTACACCACTTCGACTCTATTTTCAACACAGACTCTATACCCAACACTTTGACGACTCTAACAACACTGTTTCTATCTACAACACTCCATCTCTAACACTCTGACGACTCTTACAACACCGACTCTATCT
This sequence comes from Habropoda laboriosa, assembly GCF_001263275.1. Taxonomy (NCBI): domain Eukaryota; kingdom Metazoa; phylum Arthropoda; class Insecta; order Hymenoptera; family Apidae; genus Habropoda; species Habropoda laboriosa. Next base: position 1,145,977 of record NW_017100231.1, on the reverse strand, counting down.
ACAACACTCTATTTCCAACACGCTGACGACTCTTACAACACTCCTACTCTATTTACAACATTAATTCTATCTGCAACACTCTATTTCCAACACTCTGACGACTCTTACACCACTTCGACTCTATTTGCAACACAGACTCTATACCCAACACTTTGACAACTCTAACAACACTGTTTCTATCTACAACACTCCATCTCTAACACTCTGACGACTCTTACAACACTGATTCTATCTGTAATACTGCATCTCCAACACTCTGACGACTCTTACAACACTCCTACTCTATTTACAACATTAATTCTATCTGCAACACTCTATTTCCAACACTCTGACGACTTTTACACCACTTCGACTCTATTTGCAACACTGATTCTATACCCAACACTTTGACGACTCTAACAACACTGTTTCTATCTACAACACTCCATCTCTAACACTCTGACGACTTTTACAACACTGATTCTGTCTGTAATACTGCATCTCCAACACTCTGACGACTCTTACAACACTCCTACTCTATTTACAACATTAATTCTATCTGCAACACTCTATTTCCAACACTCTGACGACTTTTACACCACTTCGACTCTATTTGCAACACTGATTCTATACCCAACACTATGTCCAACACTTTGACGACTCTTACAACACTGTTTCTATCTACAACACTCCATCTCTAACACTCTGACGACTCTTACAACACCCCGACTCTATTTACAACATTGACTCTATCTGCAACAGTCTGACTCTATCTAACACCTACTCTACATGGAAGAAAACAACTTTTCATTCACCTCCTTTCTCTCACAATTAAAAATGTTCACCGCACGAGAGAGCCTCGTGCGTTCTCAAGGACCCACTTTCTTCTTCACAACTCCCATCCTGAACCTCTTAAACCTACGTAACAAGAAACAAACATTTCCGCGATACTACAAAATGATATCATTAAAACCGTATAACCGTATTTTGCGTTTAGAGCCAATTTTACACGCGCCACTCGGTACCATAACACACTTACCTGCTGGGCGCGCATCAGTTGCTGTTGCTGAAGGATCTTCGCGTGCTGATGTTGATCCACCTGATTCGGCGGCACTTGCTGAGGGTGGTTGCGTGCACCAGCGGCGCCGGTAGGTTGAGGGACGCCGCCCGCCGCGGCGGCCGCAGCCCTCTGTCTCAGGCTCTGCTGCGTGAAATTGATCGTCTGAGACTGTGACACGGAGCAGTACGTGTCCGTCTGGCCGGTGGGCCCGGTCTGATTTTGATTCTGCTGCTGATTGAAGTACATGCCCTGCTGGGCAGCCACGGACACGCCTGGCTTCAGGTCGCCTGTGAGCTGCATATGCTGACCTGCTGACACCTGTAATCAAGAGAAAACGGCTGAAATTAGTACTTTGAACGCGTGGTCTCAGAATCGATTTCTTATCTGATTAAACTGATCAATTGGAGATTAAACAACCCTAAACACACTCGTATCATTTTTTCTTGCATTTTTCATATCTAAATTTTTAGGCACTCACAATTTTTGCATTTCGTATACATTACATAGAGATAATAGCGAACGAGTTTGTGTGTCTTGCGTTGAATTTTGTTGATTTTTCGGATGTCATAGTTGACATAAACGTCTCCCAGAGTTGGCTCATTTTCTTAGTAATAAATATTATAAGCTCTTCCCAAATATTGTCATTTATTATAGAGAAGTGATAATTGATAATTTCGTAAGAATTGAAACCGTTAAAAAATGGCGAGAACTAGAAAACCAGTTTCTCAAGATCCTCTAACAACGCAATACCTAACTTCTGTCAGAAGCTTCCCAGAATAAAATAGACAAGTACATCTCAAACTGCCATAGATCAAACAACACAAAGGGTTAAAATATCCAACCTCCCCAAACTTAACCGACCCGACAATTTTACCTCAGGATATTCTCGTATTATTCAAAAAGAAAAAAACTAAGACGATTACGCTATTAAATTCATCGATATCAATTTTCCTGTGGGGGGAAGCAAAGCTAACAAGGCACTCGCAAAGAATAGCCACGAAAGGGTACAACAACGAGACACAGCAAACAAGTTTTATAACGTTCCGGTTGTCCATTGGGTTTGGTGTACACGCGCGGTATGATTTGGCCTGTTACGTATGATCCACGGTCGAAGGTAGATCAGATCGACCGGTGCTTTTCATCCGTTCGGTACAGAGGCGAACAACGGCTCGCCACAGGCGGGCTGGAATTTGGTTTCTGGCAAAAAAGCGGCGGACAAGTGGCGACTATTGTCCTGTCGTCGCTCGTACTCCCTGGCCAATGATACAAAATGGCTACCGTTCTTCAATATCTCATCCACCGGCCGGCCAAGGGAAAAAGGATCGTGGACACAGAGAGAGAGAGAAAGAGAGGGGAGGATGTGGAAAGGCACGATCGTTGTCCTGTACGGCTTCGATGACTCTTGACCCCGACAATCGAGTCGCTGTAATCTAGTCCGGCTGTAAGCTTCCCTTCGATGCTTTTCTACCGATCGAACCCCTCTTAATGGGGTTCTTCTAACGAAATTATCACGCGAAGAAATTGCAATTGGAATTTTAATTGTGTAAAAGGTACGTGCGCTGGTGAAATGTAGTTTCAGGTGGAATGGCCGTTTCGTAAGTAGGTTTCTCTTTCAGATTTCAACCCTTCGCGGTGGTATTGAACTCTGTATTAATCGCGAGTGGCTGAGTTGGTCACAATTAATTTTCTTTCGACGAACATTCATAATATAATGCAAAATTGTAAATACGAAATTATATTTTACATTTCTCCATCGTGTAAGTGTTTCTTTGGTAGATGAGAGTTAACACTACGTAGAATTACCAGCCGAGTCAAAATGACCCATCGGCGAGGCTTTCCAAAAGTGAATTTTTGGGTAAGTACACCGTGATTGGAAAATTCGACTCATATAGATACAAGCAGAAGCGTAAAACGACGATACTTACCAGTATTGAACATTTGCGTTTTTTTTCGAAAGATGGTAATTGGTCATTCTGACTCGGTCGGTAAGTCTAGTGTTAAAGGGTTGAATATTTTTTCTGGTTGATAGAAATATAAATTGAATAATATGACGAAGCTGGGATTAACACAAATCTGAATATTCCGGAGCTAACACATACGCGACTTTCGGAATTCCTTGATCACACCATCGGGTCCCCACGTTCCCCCTAATGTTACGTTATCTTTATATCGTACGCGCGAAGATTTACGACCGGATAATGTTCTGAATACAATGAACGTATTTAGTCTGCACTCTGGGTTACATAATCGGCGTGCCCCTCTGTTTCATTGTGTAGAGCGATTTCATTCACGAAATTTCAAATACTTGGAAGAAATCGAGTATAAACCGAACAATTCACACTAATCTCCGAATATAATTATCAAATCATGGAAAAATTACTCATACTGATATTATCAACCTTGAAATAAGCCATATATTTCACAAACTTGAAAAATGAAAATAAAAGAAAGTTTATTGCCCCATCTTTAAGGGTAATTTTCAGCCTATCAAATTGGATCACTGCCAATAAAAAGAAAATACGTGTTCAATATTTTTTTTAGAGCTACTATATAACAGAGTTTCATCAGTATCGATGGTCTCTTCGTTGGTCTCTTTCCATCGCAACCGGCAACTTTTGGTATAATAAATATCTCAAGACACGCATGAAGGTGACGAAAAAACAGCGCGATTAAAATCGAATTAACTCAAGAGGAACGATAGTAATCAGCGATTAGACTCGGCTGGCCGCGAATTTCTGTCGCGAAGCGTCCAATAATAAGAACACTCGGCGTTCCTCTTTGGCCTCGGACCACTTATTGGTCGTCTCCGACAGTCCTTTTGTTCGTACGCACCGTATGGAGATTGCCGCGATCCGGTACCTCGTCAGTACTTTATTATAGCGAGCGACTTATGACCGACGTGGTTCTGCCTAAGTGTCACAAGGTCTTGAGCGCGTGCACCGGCTACGCATAATCGAGCCAAGCCTCGACAGTGTCTCCTCTATAGACATCAAATTTTCAGTTTCACGCCGCTTCTAAATATATCGCGAACCGATTCAGTCGGAACACTCCTTTGTTCGACGCTCAACAGACAGCCTGTTTTTTTCTATCTTCGAAGTCGTCGATAGACGTGAGGAGATTACGTGCACAGAGGTGCTTGAGAAGTTTCTTGTTTTGTTCTTTAACCCTTTGAGCACCATGGACTTATGTCTGCGTTCGTAGAAGATTGTGAACGAAAGTGATGAAGTTATATACTTCTGGGCAATAAAAGTAATTGGAAAAAATATAATATCGCAAAAAAATATATTTTCGATAATTTAGTGACCTAGTCACGTTAAAAGTTAAAAGGGTCGATGAAAATTTTTACTATTCAGACTTATGCGACATCGACAGCAAACGTGTCAATTATTGTCCCCCGGAAAAGAAAGAGCTTTCGTTCTAAGACCGCGAACCTCTCGATGTAATTCCGCTTGAAGAAGAAATCAACGTTGAAAATATCACACACCGAAGTAGCAGTCTTCAACGAAGTATTTCCCTAGTAGCGTAAATATCACGTGTCCCGAAACGGGGGTCCCGTAATAATTCCGCCATTGGAGGGGGGGAAATATTTGTATGTCAAAAGATCGCCGAGCATCCTGGTGAATTTCTGCACGGTCACTCGGCCATTTCATCGAGACAACGGCGCGCCCTTTTACACGAACCGCGCCGCGAATAATCTTCATTACGGCAATTAGCGACCCGACGCTCGCGGACCTTCCGTTTCGACGCTGTTCCATGCTACTCGTCCCAGTCGTGTTAACCACCGTTGTTTCAGGTGGCAGGAAAATTTGTAAATAATTCCTTCGCGTAGAATCTGCTTGGTTAAGTGGAACGAGCTCGTGTTCTCTTTCTTCCCTTTTCTTTCTGTTACTGGTAACATAAATGGAAGTGTAACGGTGTTGTCTAATACATACTTGAAGAAAAAGGATTGAACTGTCTGTACCCGACTGCTATACTTTGGCGATAATTTCATGCGCGAGAAAGAAGGCTGAAGTTGGACCAATTTTAACCCTTTCGCAGTTTCGTATAATTATAAATCAGAGTGAATAAAATTCGTATTTTACACGTACGTGTGATTATTTTTAAAGGACAGTGTTCGTAACCCTACGTCCAAGTTGTGAATATCTCGCCTCCTGAAAGTCTCTCACTTGGGTTAACCCTTTCGCGACTAGCGCCGGTTATATCCGGCATCCACTAAATGCTGCACACTGGCTAGCGCCGGTTATATCCGGCATCCACTAAGCGCGTCGCTTCAACTCAAAGTGAAGATTTATTTTGAAATACAGAATAAGGCCTCAACGACATTCCCTTTATCCGATACACCCTTAAGTCCTCTGCTGTTCCAACGAAATCCTCCAAGATTTGAAAAAACGCGAGACACTCTTAATGTGTACGGTGTGCACTAATGGCACGACGACCCGTTCGTTAGTGGCGTACCGATGCCTAGTTCCGCCGTCGCGAAAGGGTTAAACTATCTGTTGAAGCAAAATGTTTTATGTGTACTGCGTGGAAAACTCGACATCCTAAAATATTGGAAGAAGCGAGTTCTTCTTAACGGTACGTTTATGACACGTTCGTTAAATATGGTTTGGGGATGCCTGCGAACACCCCAGGTATAAATGTGCACACTGTCACCACGTTTTGCAGGCAGTTCTAATTGCGCGCCTGTCTTGTGAACATCGTCTAAAATATAATTATTTACCCACCTTACTCCGCACGAGTCATTTATTTAATATAACCCCTCAACACTATCGAAGGGTTAAGAATATACAGGGTATTCGAAAAAGTTAGGACCAACTCCAGGAGCACGCAGCGTTCATCGAAGGAAATAAAAAAGTCCCAATGGTCGAAAAATTAATTCGTCGAATACTACCTGCTCTTGAAGTTTAGTCCGAAATTCTTTTCGACACCAGGTATATAAAGGTGTTTCGTCTAAAAATTTAAGAACACGAACTTCTTCGTTTAACTACCAAATGGAGAGCAGAAAATGACGATTAACTATAAAAAATGTACCTATTCTATAACAATTTCTAAAATTCTTCGAAAGCGTAATTAAAATTTCTATCAATTCCAGGCATAAAGCAACTTGGTTATATATGTATAGACCGTCAGACACAAAGGACATCATAATCCCATCTTCACAATGGCGCGGTACACAATCACACCCACCCCGCGGCTCTCTCCCCATGAACCATGTAATCCAGCCATCGATGTAACAACAATAACCGCTGAAACCGCACAGAACAGTTCAAACGCGTTCTCTCCTCGCGATCATCGTGGCAAACAGGCTGGCTATCCCAAGGTCAACAGGCAACCTGCTCGAACAGGCCATTTCATTACAATCGCCATTCTCGCTCCTAATTACAGCCCAGCCTTCGCCCTGATCGATTAAACCTCCCTTGCGCGATTACTCTTCCAGCCAATCAATTCTCCAAACAGCAACAAATCAACCATCCTCCACCTATATCTGTTCGTATAAGTTCGACCCTCCTCCACCCTTCGTAACCAGAACCGAAATCCGGAGTGAAAGGGAAAATTCAAGACTGAACTAGACTAGCTTTTCGCAATTTCGAGGTATCCAGGATCAAACCAGACACGTTTTCATCGTTCGGAAGCAACTTGAAATCGAAGTAAGAACCTTTCGGGGATCGAAAGTTAGGCGAGATTTAACCGGAGCTGCTGTTTGCAACTCGAGAGGTGTTTAAGAGTGAAACAGATTCCGGTTCGTGAATCGAGAGGTGTCTGAAACGAAGCTTAAACTATCTGTTGCGTCTCGGAAAGGTGTTCAAGATTGAATTAGACACTTTTCTATAATTCCATGAAAATTTAATTTCATATTTCATTGGAAATTCCATATTTCATAAGAAGTGTCTCAGAGCAAAGTTAGCTCGTTCTGCGTCTCAAGAAGGTATTCAAAATCAAACCACACACTTCTCTATGCCTCAAAGATATCTAAAACTGATTCAGACTCTTTCTTGTGCTTCAAAGCCATCCAAAACCAAAGTATACTCTTTTTAAGAGCTGAAACCTACTCAAAACAAAATTACACTCATTGTTACAGCTTGTAAGCTATTTAGAACCAAGCTAAATCTATCTGAATCGAAACTGAAACAGTATCAGTCCCAACTGAACTTCTTTTCACAACTCCAAAGCTACCCAAAGCTACTCAAACTCTTCCTCGCATCTCAGAATCTACCCAAAACAAAGTTGGTCTCTTTCTCCCAATCCAAGGCTACTCGAACTCTTCCTCGCACCTCAGAATCTACCCAAAACCAAAATTAGTCTCTCCCTAGCATCTTAGAAGCTGCCCAAAACAAAATTAGTCTCTTTCCCCCAATTCAAGGCTACTCAAACTCTTCCTCGCATTTCTGAAGCTATCAAAAACAAAATTGGTCTCTTCCTAGCATCTCAGAAGCTGCTCAAAACAAAATTAGTCTCTTTCCCCCAATCCAAAGCTACTCGAACTCTTCCTCGCATTTCAGAAGCTATCAAAAACAAAATTGGTCTCTTTCTAGCATCTCAGAAGCTACCCAAAACAAAATTAGTCCCTTTCTCCCAATCCAAGGCTACTCGAACTCTTCCTCGCACCTTAGAATCTACTCAAAACCAAAATTAGTCTCTTTCTTCCAATCCAAGACTATCCAAACTCTTCCTCGCATCTCAGAAGCTGCCCAAAACAAAATCAGTCTTTTTCTCCCAATCCAAGACTATCCAAACTCTTCCTCGCATCTCAGAAGCTATCAAAACCAAAATTAGTCTTTCCTTCGCATCTCAGAAGCTGCCCAAAACAAAATCAGTCTCTTTCTCCCAATCCAAGACTATCCAAACTCTTCCTCGCATCTCAGAAGCTATCAAAACCAAAATTAGTCTTTCCCTCGCATCTCAGAAGCTGCCCAAAACAAAATCAGTCTCTTTCTCCCAATTCAAGGCTACTCAAACCAACCCAGCCTCCCCGTATCACCTCTAAAAGCAATCCAAAACCAACGAAGCGTCGCTCCTTCGCAAATCTAAATCTATCTAAAACGAAGCTAAGCACTTTTCCGTGACCAAACTTCAGAAAGCGAAGCAGACTCCCTTTCACGACTCGGAAATCTATCCCCGTAGCAGCCACCACGTAAGCCGCATCCTCCCGCGAGCGGAAACGAGGAGCGTAGTTTGGAAACGGGGAGGAAACACCGTGGGCTTTTAGTTATGACGCCGTAGGAGAAAGCCAGTCGGGCCCTGGGTCGCGCATAATTAGCCTAAATCACGACGGGGCGTCCCGGCGGGAACTGGTGGCCGCGACATCTGCATAGCACGTGTCTTGTTATCTGCTGCTTACGGCGGTGGAGTAGTTTTGGCGAAACTGCCGTCGACGAGCTTCCGCGGACGGCCAGCCAGAGCTAGAGGAGCAGCTCTGAACCGACCATTCGGACGGGAATACTAATATGGGGAGAGGAAGAGCTTGGAACACGTACGAGCGAGGCCTTCTATGGGTCCACGAGACACTTTAACGCTACCTCGTCCTCCTAGGCGAGATACAGAGGTGGTTGATGCTCGTTTTATTCGCCTTCCACTCTCCTCTTCTGCCTCTTCTTCTTCTTCTTCTTCTTCTTGGTCGCCGTCTCGCTCCTCTTTCCTCTATGCTCATTGTTGCCGTGGGAAGATCGAGGCGGTTTAATGCGTTCGCAGCGTTCGATGCACCCGCTGCTAGAGCATCGAGCAAGAGGCGGAATGGGCTTTGAAGAATAGAATGAGGAATTTGTAGGTCGGAGCGGTGATAAGGAACCTTCGTTCCGGAATATAAACGAGCTTTTAAACCTTTGTTTTTCAGGTGTACTGGGATCTTTAACTCTTTACGTATTTTCCGTAGCAATGGTAGTGTCAGTTACTGTCTAAGAAACGTGGAAATTTTATTCAAATGAGTTTGTTTAAGCTGTGTGCGTATTATTATCTTTTTCCCGCGCTTCGGCAGGCGAAAGGTTCACAGAGCGTTTAGAAGGTAAAAAGTTCGACCGCAAGGAGTTGACACTTTCGCTGTCTGACGATCGGAACATGTCACTCAGGAGAGTTTGGATTCGTCCATAGAATAAAAGTCGAATTTTTGTGAAAATAATTTTAAATGTAAGAAATGGTCATTCGTCATTTTTTTTGGGGTAAATTGGGTTAAGCTAATTTAGCACGCTTTCAACACAGTACGTATTTTTAGGATGGAACTATGGCGCCATAGCGGAGAGTTAGGTTTAAGAGTGAAAGATAGGTTTGCTCTCGAACCGTATAATTTCCACCGTACCAACGTGGTCGATTTACGGACACGTCGATTGCTATTGACTGTTCAGAAACCAAACACCATCAAGGCACACGAAGTTACAGAAGCGCAAACTTTCTGTGTCCATAAAACACTTTTTGGACCTGGACACCTGGCTCAAAGGGCGTGGAATGAACAAAAGGTCTCGAACAGTAGTCTCTCAAAAACAGCCAGCTAGCCCTATTGTAAACTTGAAACCCTAACTACTCTATATTTTACAACAGCGGTTTTATCCCAAGAATTAGGTCTCGAACGTCTTAAAAACCTGAAACCGTAACCTCACTGTGTCACAAACTTCTAAAACCAATCACATCTTTCCATAAACCACCTTTACCCCTCAAATTACAATATCCACAATCAATTACACATTTCACACCCACAAAAACTCTCAGTCAAACCTCACAAAACAATCCTATCAACCCTTTGCTTCACGCCTAACCCCTTTCTCTCTAAAGAAAAACAAAAGAAGAATCCAAACGACAGTCACATTTTCTCCGCCTCTGGTAATACTACTCCCGATCAAGCATTATCGGGTGTCCTCCTTTTTTCTCCACCGCGTGCGAGAGAAACGGCGGGCGGCACGTTACACGGAAGCGGAGAAATATTCACGCGCCGGCGAACAGAGCTCGGCGAGCCGCGAACAAAAGGAGGAAGATTTTTTTTCGAGGCGTGGATTTTTCGCGAATCGAGTACGTTCGCGGCGCAATCGAGCACCGTTAATGACGCTCCGCCAGCCATTAGCGATCGACGCGTGTTCCCCGAAACGATTCCTCCTGGTGCACACACGCCTCCGTTTATCGATCGAACGGGACGTGAACGCAAGAGGGGCTGGCGTAAACGCGTTCGTTCGCACGCGTGTGTTTCACGGTGATCGCCATCTTCGACGGCTGTGTGTACAGCGGTTGTAACCTGTGCGTCGTTTCGAACAGGTCCGCAGAGCGATATTTGCGGTACGTAACCACCGTTCCAAGTATCCGAAATTAGAGATCGTCGTGGCTATTAGTTATTAATTATACGAACGGTTAGCGCCGTCTCGTGTAATTAATAATATCCATTGAAGCCGGTGATTGCGACTGACTGAGCGACGCGTTATCGATCTGAAGAACGCACGCGTGTGTATGTACGCGGTGCCGTGGCGTTTCCGGTCTGATACGAAGAGACAATCTCATTTTGCTCTCGGTTAGTTTTTTTCTTTCGAGTCTGTAGGGAGATAAGATCTGTTTACGATCGTACCAGTTTCGAGATTCGGACGATTTAATTGGGATTATACAACGTTTGATATTAATATTGAAGATTCAAAGTACGGTACGGATACGTAAAAAAGAAGATGAACGCGAGGAGGAAAAATACAGCGGAAAGTGGATGTGTAAAAAAGGAGGCAGAACCATTAGAGAGTTATACACCATCGTTTAGATCGCGATATTTCTTCAAATGCGTGCATTATTCAACAAGCTGTTTTTTCTGGAACATAGATGAAGTTATTACACGTGTATCGATGCTTGGGAATATTCAAATCTTTGTCGATGTTCTCGTGGTACGAGTTAGCGTGTCTGCTACCTGTCGCATAAATCATGTCACGAATCGTTAACTGTATGTAACAATTTGTAACGATGGAAATATTTAAAAATTTTTCCTAAACTGTTATTCCATTGTGACTGACTGCTTGAGTTCTTATGACACTTTTTTACCTTGACTCCGCCCACAAGCTTCACTGTTGCTTAGTCAGACTATACGTTTCTTTGATCTCTGTATTTTGGCAATATACTCTCTCTATCTTTTGTCTTATGAGGGCACAACGATTTTATAAGCGATTGTGAACTGTCAAAGTAAAAGTGTAACTGCTTAGTCAGACTATACATTTCTTTGATCTTTATTTTTTGGCAATATACTCTCTCTATCTTTTGTCTTATGAGGGCACAACGATTTTATAAGCGATTGTGAACTGTCAAAGTACAAATGTAACTGCTTAGTCAGACTATACATTTCTTTGATCTTTATTTTTTGGCAATATACTCTCTCTATCTTTTGTCTTATGACGACACAACGATTTTACAAGGCAACTGTGAACTGTCAGAGTAAAAGTGGACCCGAAAAGCGACAAAAGAGAAATGGCCTTGACTGGTCAATATATCGGTGCGTGCTATAGCGCGGCTGCAGTGTCCTCGTGATCTTCCCCGTACTGCACCCGATCAGATTCGTTGGAAGCGCGATGAGATCGTGGAGATGAGCGATCGCGCGTATTAATCGACGTCACTGTGGAACGCGAGTTACAAGCGGAAGTAACGCCATCCGATGCAACTCTATCGCGGATGGAAGCGTGGCTAACGCGCGTATAAATCCATCGCGGTGTGAGCAGTGTTGCACAGAAGCGCGAGCTTGGGCGACGCGTGACTCAGAGGAATCGCGTCGCGGCTAATACCGCGATGCCGTAATCGCTAATCATAGCGCTCGCGGCCTGGATGCCAACCCTACGAATACGCTCTCCCGTCGAAAGATATACAGATGAGACGAGGAATGGCTGAACCTTCGGGCTTCTGTTACCTCGAGCACTGCTCGGGTTTGCTGTGGTAAAGTGAAAATGGAGGATGTAGATTTGAAAATGTAGCGAGATCTGAACGAGTGAAATTGAGAGTAGCGGAGGTATAATTGAATGTAAAGCTTGTTCCAAGCGAGTGAACGAATGTTTTTAATGCATTATCAAACGATCGAGTAGATCTACCGTTTTATACCGTGTTATTCAGAAGGAATGATATTTTTTTCTCGTGTAGTACTCGGAGAAATCTCAGACATTCGTCGTTCGGTTAATTTTGAATAGTATTATTTAAAAAAAAGATATCATCCTTTTATGAGGAAATATGGCGGAGTATAGATGAGTTTCAAGTACGATTTTTGAATGACCTTTAGATAATATAATCTAATATAAAATAGAGACAGCAATTTTCCAGTTATTTTTGCACTTTTCAATTAATTTTTAAAAAATAGACACCTGAAACTGTCTTTCCACTTGCGGAAGTATACTGAACGTAATTGTATTTCGTGAAACTATGTTCTCCCTTCAATTCAATCGACGATAATATTCATCAATCTTAAGTTACATTTAGCTACACGATATTTATCAAAGAAGCACATCAACAATAGTCGACAATAACTCAACGTAACCAAACAGCAAGACGATCGTCGCGGTAACACCATGTCCCCGAGTGTCACCGGAAGCTAAACATCCCGCCGCGGGAAAACACTCCGCGAGCGTACAAAATAGCTCTGTCCGCAGGAATCCGAGTCTACTAACAACAAGCATCGCTGCCTAATGATCCTCAAAACCATAATAGAGCCGCTCGAAGGAAGCCAACGTCGCGCCACGGGGGAACAAATATCGAGACACGAACGTAGACGGTGTGACAGGCAAAATTGTATAGTCGGTGGAAGAAATGTAGCGAAATCCTAAAATCGACAGGCGCAAAATTTTAATTAACGCTTCATGAATTTTTTCCTTTATCTGTAGTTAATCCTAATCAAAAAACGTAAAATATCGCATGGAACTCTGGGTATCGCTGCATCAATCAATGCCCCAACTCGATGATTTGCAATTAAATTGTTAAAAAATATCACGGAAGAAACCAGAGAATTTCTCGTCGCATTTTTTCAAATATTTAAATAAAATTTTCTGTAACAACGAAAATCGAAAGACAAATTTAACAGCACTGAATGATTTCAAGCAGGAAAACTTGGAATAATAGACCAATATCAGCAAGAAAGATTCTGGACACACGAAACGAAGCAACCCATGGGGTTTAAAAGGGTCGATTCACGACCTCGCTATATTTCTTCCACCAACTATACACTCTTGCGCGTATCGCATGGATAACATGTTGCTCGAGCCACCATGGGTTCTGTTCGGAAATACCCGGTAGAATGTCGGAGTCGAGAGTCGATTCGACCTTCGATTGAATGCCTCGTGACTGGAGGATCTTGCTGGATGCAATGAGAAATCCGGAGTGCGTTTTAGAGAGGTAATCCTTCGCTTACGCTGCTGGATGCGCGAGGTTGCGTGGCTGGAACAGGCGTACGCCGGCCAAGGAGAATAAAGAAGAAGAGTAGGAGGCAAAGAGAGGAAGAGGAGTCTCCACGAGTTTCCGCGGACGGGGCCCCCCCCCCCCCCCCCCGCCACGTGTGTCTCGTGGTACATGGCCAATGTGGCTACCACTTGAGAACGACTGGGGATGAGAATTTTGGGATAAAGTTTTGTAGGTTATCTTTTGGAAACTTTTAGGCGAGAATTTTTAGTATTTAGTTTTCGACGTCTGTCTGTGGTTGTGGATGGGATTTTGAGGGATAAATTGAAATTAAATTTTACTTAAAAGAATCATTTGACTTAGAGTACTCAGAAAAGGGAAAATATTTCACTTAGAATACAGAAAAAAGGGGAAAAATTTATTTTCTCTATTTGCAAATTTGCGAAGATTCAAATGTTTAAATTTCAAATGATTTTATCAAGAATTTTTAGTACTTAATTTTCGACGTCTGTCAGTGATTGTGAATGGCATTTTGAGGGGTAAATTAAAATTAATTGCTATGAATTATCCTCCAAGATTCGTCGAATTTCACTTAAAATAATCATTCGATTTAAAATACAGAAGAAAAAGAAAACAGAAAAAATTACTTTTCTCTAGACGCAAATTTGTGAAGATTCAAACGTCCTCCTTTTTTACCAACTTGATAAAATATTAAACTTCACTGCTGGGCAAACTTTAATCCCCCTTTATTTCTTCCCTCTCCCCTAAATTTTTCCTTATTTCCACATTTCGCCCTTTCAATCATCCCGAGGCAAGAACGAAATCGTTGCCCGGTTCTAAAATTGCCGCACAACAGATCGATACTCAACTGGTATGTATTGTTCGAAATTGGCGAACGAGGGGGGCCGCCGAACGCTGGCTTCGCGGTTCGCTTTTTATCGGATCGCGACATCTCGCGAACGTAGGTGAAATAATTGATCCGGGGGATTAAGGCGGAACCGAATACTCTCGGGCAAATTGAAACGGGTGGGAGGAGGGTGGCGAGCGTGCAATTCGCAATTTGCTGGCCGATTCGCGAAAACCTACCGGGCGGCAGCGCGACCGCGCTTTTCCAACCCGACGACGGATTAAAGTGGAATCGATTTAATTGATTAGGCGTCATTTGCGTTTGTTAGGTTTCTATTAAGCGGCGAGGGAATGTGGTACACGATTACGTTGTCCCGAGTTTATTCGCAAATACCCGCTCGAGGGACGGCACAATTCCACCTATTGTTGTTACACGTGGCTGCGTTACATAATATTAGCACGACGCTGTGAAATCGTAATAGTACGAAGCAGAAGTTATACCATCGTAATAATATACGGAGAAATAAATTCATCTAAATATAAGTGATTTTTTAAAGAAATATTATACCACGTATGAAGTACTCTGTGACTTTAAAAATGTACAAGTGCGTCAAATATTTTGGTGATTTTATAAGCCCAAATAAGACGAAAATGAGAAATGACAAAATTGCAGTCGTGTAGAGAGGGTTGCTCGGTTACGGGGATATTTGCAAACGTCGATAACTATCAAACGAAGCCTCAAACGCAATTTTTTCATTCTTGATTTTCGTTTTGTTTCGGCTTCTAGAATCACCCCTCAAATTTTCTCCCAAGTGTGACGTATCACACTATATATCTATTATTTTTGAATTTTTTCCCCAATATTTCTAATTTTAAATATAACTACTATTAATTCTCCGAGCGAACGAACGTTGCCATTCCACTTTTCTGTCTTCGACGAATAATCACCAGAGAGATATACAACAACAAAAAGGGAAAAAAAGAGGAACAGAAGAGCGACCCCAAAACTACGAATCTCTATTAGAAAATCCGATGATCACGAGGCGTGTATCGGTGTCCTCGAAGATGGCAGCAGCACCAGCAGCGGCGGCGAAAATGGCCGCTGGCTAACGGACAGGAAACTGCGAACACTGCAACGGAATAATCCGGTTGAAAAGTTAACACCGTAGAACAATGGCGTACTTGGTGCCTGTGCCGGTGCACCGTGTAATCCCATTCGGAGAAAGAAACGAGAAACGTCGACTGGTTGAATCCTTGATGCTCGCCACCGACCTGCAGGTAGAACTGTAGCTGGACTAACGCAAGATGAACTGTGCACGCCCGTCTCTAATGCGCTTCCGCTGCTCCTTTTAACTGTACACATATGAGCAAAGCGTTATTACCAACTTCGCGCGAACGATCTTTAACAGGAAGATCTTCGCTGTTAGAAGAGAGAACCGGTAGAGACTGCGCTCGATTTACTCGAACGGATCTCATTTTCATTTCAGCCCCATGCTGATTGAGCGAGAAACGACTGCTTCGCGAGTAAGAACGTTTCGTGTAGGATTTTAATTCGAGGAATCTGTTGTTTGTATTTGGACGAAGAGGAAAAACGAAGAACGGATTATTTACGGAGGAAGAAGTTGGAACTTTCGACGACTGAAGTTTTGAACAGCATTTTAACGACGTGGTAACGAGCACACTGTTGAATAATTAAGTATTCTAAATTTAACCGACACATGTCCGGAGGAACAGAAGGAGTCAACAACTGGCTGCGGTCAACGCAGAGATAACAATTTTGCTACATTAACTGCTCGAATGAACTTCCAAAGCCTTGACATTTCGCTGGACTATTAATACCAGCGCTTCGACTTATTGGCTTTTCTTTCACAAGTTGCTTAAAATCTCGTGCAATTTTAGACATGATCTTCGGGGTGATAATATTCTGTGAATTAAACTTGCAAGGAAAGTTCACAATGTAGATGAAAATTAAGCTTGTGATAAGAAAATTTTCGAATGAAAAATGAAGCTTAAAAGTTTCACTGAAATCTCATATTCTAGCAGAGAAGAAAATCTCACAATACCGATGAAAATCAGGCTTGAGATAAGAAAATTCTCGAATAAACAACGAAGCTTAGAAATTTCATTGAAATCTCATATTTTAGCAGAAAAGAAAATCTTACAATGTACGTGAAAGTTAAGTTCGAGATAAGAAAATTCTGGAATAAAAAGTGAAGAAATTCCATATGTTAGCAGAGAAGGAAATCTTTAAATCGCTATTACAGAATTCTCATAGAAATATCGTAAGTTTATACAAGAATAGATGTTTCAGTAAACATCGTCGACAAACATTTTCGAAGGACTTGCACGCATTGTTCTCTGTGCAAGCTCTAAAACAGAAAACAGACAATCCTGACTGTCTCTGGAAACCGGAAGCGTATCCTCAGCGTCCGACCACGAGACTGCGAGAGGCAAATAATCCAATTGGAAAAGTTAAGCAAACAGGACAACGATACACAGTCGGTGTTGCACACGATACGTGATAATTCCTCGTGCCGCAGGAAACGAGGGGGAGAAAGACCGACGATAGAATCTCTGGATACTTGGTCCGATCTGAAAGAAGATTCTTCTTCGCTCGAATGGCATAAACCAACGTGTATATCCCTTCTCCGCGTGCCTTTTATTTCTTTCACACTCCCATCACGTATTCTAGAGCCGTGTTCGAAGCAAATACGAGGTTTCCGCTGGAATTTATGGTCCTTCGTCCAAGATGAAGGCTCGACCTGGGTGATGTATGTGTTCGAGTTTGATTTTGTTAATGCTTTACCGGAGAAATGGGATCCTTTCGTGATTTTCTTTTTTTTAAATCTCCGGAGAAATGGCTTCTGTGAATTTCAAAACAAATTGTATAGACGTGTCCTTTGCGATTTTTTGAAGAAATTGTCAAAATGGCTTTTGTAATTTTTTTACAATTGCGAGAGAAAAAGGCTTCGTGATTTTTTGAAAGAAATTTCAGAGAAGAATAATACTTTTTGCTTTTAAATTGCAATAGAAACGACTTTCGTCTTTTAAAAGAAAACTGTAGAAATGGCTTTTGCGAGCTTTCAAACGAACTGCAGGAAAAGTGGTTTCCCGAACAAATTTCAGGGAAAAATAAACGTTTTCCATATTTGGTGTTAGTATTCGAAACGATGTATCGTTTATAGAGGAGATCATTTAAATGTTATGGTATAAAGAATTATGAAGTACGTGTACAAAGTTGAATAGCGTGAATTCTAGGTTACCTGGCACTATATTTTGAGACTGAAATATAGACCGCGGAGTTATTCACCTACTTTCGAAGTTCTACCGAGCAATAACCTTTGGCGTACATTTCCGGGTAGGCGTATGAAGTAACAAACGTAACGAGCGAATATTACTTAGTTTCCAAACATTTAACCCTCCTCTTTTTTAAGACGACAATTATTAACAACGATTAACATTCCACGGGCAATCTGGATCGTTTACCCCTTGAACTGCAATTTATTTTCAGGCAGACAATTTAATTTTCTTAGTTTCAAGAGGAGGGATTGATATAGAAACTTACTGTTCTGTTGCTCAAATAATTTCTTTCATACATTTGCACGAACGTTTGTTGTTAGACCGAGGCGAGCTCACGTGAATGTCTAATATTCAACACCTCCGAAAAAATATACGACTTCTATAGACGGATATCGCTAGCAAAATAACCGCTATTGCACTTCGTTAGTATGTCGTGTCGTGCATTTACTTTACGCGATACTGGCTGCATAGATTTATACAAATTGCATTCAAACTGTTACCAGAAGCATGCAAACAAATGTACCGAAGCAAAAGACTCGCTACGACTTACATACACTTCTCATATAAAAAGCTTCAACTCTGAATAATTTCTGGCGAGTGCAGCTCGTCATTGTCAGTTTGCTGAAGAAAGTTCGTGACGAGTTGGACCCGTCGTTTCAGTTCAAGGGGTTAACGACCCAAGCGAAATATCCCTTATTTTTCTTCTAAACGAATTTTCACCTCTGTCAAAAAAATATCTAATTGTAACAGAGACTTTGACGAGCGTTCCAGAATTCTTTCAGAGTTTTCGAAAGCCTAGAACGGTAAAAGGAAAAAATTCGACTTGGAGATAAACGACCTATCTTGCCTTGCAGAGCGTGAAAAAAATGTGAAATTCTCCGAAATAAAGATTGACGTCTGTGTTAAATTTCAGTAAATATTACGGAAGGCTGAGGAATTGTAAAAAGCAAGTATGTCGCAGGGACTAGTTAACGATCAGTAGCGGCATGTTGTCGGGAATAACGGAGGGAATAAAACTAGGGAAAAAGAAGTTGGAAGAACGCGGTGAACTGCAGCTCGTCGGAGAACCATGGAATCGTTATTTCTCGCGCCTAACCGGTCATCCACATTCTGCAAGTGCTCGTAGGCACTTATGTGTGCATCTCGGCCGCTTGAACTCGCTATGAAGAAGCTCACGAGAAGCATCTCTTCTCTTCGCTATTCAGACGTCGCGCGTTCCATGCAAATTTCTTCAAATTCAAATAATCCATCGATCCGTTCGCAATTCCTCCTTCCTAGATAATATACGAAGTACTTTTAATCGCAGGAAAATTAGAAATTTCCTCCTCGCAGCTGCGAAAATCGTTATTAAATACCTGCAGCATGAATCTTTCAATAAGAAATATTAACTCCGTCCAATCCACTGGCGTCGTAATAAAATACACCATAGCCTCGTTGAAGTTTCGTTTAAATTGAAACAAAACAAACCAGGGGGAGGAATAAAGATAAATAAATTTATGAACATTTGAACCAAAAGAAAACTTCAAGTTCTGAAAAGTTTCACTGCGAAAGAGTGCCGGATTTACTGGTCGATCGTTGGATTAAAAAAAGTGCACATAATACGAAGGGTTAATTATTCTCTCGATAAATTATACTCCATCTTCTTCAGCAATATTCAAAATTTCTTGTACGCGTTAAAACCTGGTCGATTTCCATCATCATTGGATCATTAAGTTCCACGTCACGCTTCAAGCTGTCCCGTAATACGAAGCAAATAAAATCACCATAGAAGAGAAGAGAAACCTTCTTCTTTCTCCGTCATTTCCGTCCCGCACGATCTTTAAATCCGGCCTTCGAGCCACGTCGGAGTAGAGATCACGGCAGTAGAGTAGGCCGACACGAGAGCAGCCGCTTTTCAGTAGTACAGCCGTGCCTATTGTCGGACGCGGCAGCCTTTCTCCTAAGCGAGCTACTCGATAAGCCGGATCGGATCTGTTCGACTAACCGATCGGTCTCGTCAGCCAAAGGGTTTCGCTTTGTTCCACGTTTACAAACTGCAATGTTTAACCTAACCTTTACACCTGTAGTTTTTACTGTATTCGACAATAAGCGACTACTTCGGAATATTGAGCGAAAGAAAGGGTTTAAAATTTAGCTAGCGTTGTCTGGCGAGGCTACCTATTTTTCCACAGATGACGGCTGACTGTAGTCACGTTCCGAGCATTTGTCGCGTGTGAAGGAAGAGTAGCCACCTATTACCTGAGTATTCACCGAATACAAAGGGTGAGAATACAGTCATCTACCTCTCTGTGCAAAGGGTGACTACATCGTTGATGTAGATGAACTTCCTTGTTCCATGCAGGTGACTATAGCTCGCATACAAATTTGTTGGAATTCGTCGTTAAGATGCGCATACGCACCGTGAGTCTTTTCACCTAGATTTTATCGCACCCCTTGCTGGCTTTTGAGGACTCGGAGAAACGAAACAGTCAGCCTAGCGCCGTCATAACTACGCACCCACGCTCAGGACCGGTAGGAAAGTTTGTAATACAGGTTCGTTCAATAGTACATTTCATGCCTTAATTTTCATTCGGTACTCATTGTCTAGTAACGCGTTGACTTCCACGCCAGATTTATGTATATGCTCTCAGGGGGCCATAAGAAAATTTTCAGTATTCTAAGCATAGTATTATGCTTTATTTTTTTTTTTTTAATTTAAAATAATTTCTAGCTAGCTACGATGTTCGAAATTTTTAGTCGGCGATATTCATTTCATTTGAATTATTCTAAACATTTGACACGCTCTGGACATAGGTGACCACTGTTGTTACATTATCGTAACAAACAACTTATCAACACAACGTGTTGTTTTTCCAATCAACCAAAACATTGGACAAAATCGTTCTCACAAATATTTTCACTAAAAATCGAACGTCAATTGCAATCCACCTGAATTCTCCCTGAAATTCCAGCAAATCGATCATCGCTAAAGACACTCCGCCTCTCCTGAGTGCGTCCTTAGGTGCACAAAGATGTGAATAATCGCTCCGTATGAGCGTTTACATAACAGGTGTGTCCCCCGAAAACATCGTCGATCCCACAATTCCTCCGTCGATATGAATCCATTAGGAGGTCGATCATGCACAAAGAAATTTCCTCGTAGTCCTCGTAGATACGCAGACTAGCCAGAGGGGAGAGAAGAAGACGAAACAATAGCTGCGAACACGTACGTGGCGAACGTTAAAAGGTGAAATACAGAGGGTATTTTCCGGCACACGCGAGGGTGTGGTCACGTGACTGTGACGGTGACAGGACCGGTAAAGCGAAGAGGGTTGCGAGCGAAGTTCCGTGAAGAATTCGAAGGCTACACGCGACCCCGCACCTACACACGTCCTCGCCTCTCTTCTCCGTCGTAACTTAACCTTCTTCCTTTTTTTTTTCTCCTCTCTTTCTATGCCTCTACGCCCCCTCTGTCGTACGTTCTGCCCTGCTATACTATTCACGAAGGTACCGTTCCTCCTGTTTTAGCCTCCTCTTCCTCGACTTGCTTCTCCCTTTAACCCTCCCCGCGCCTCTTTCCGTATGAAACTCTCCTCTCCTGCTTCTCTCTACCCAGCGGTGCGTCCCCTTCCTCTCTTTTCTTTCTCAGCCTGACTATATTCCTCCCTTCGTTGCTACTCGAAGAGAACGCACGTTCAGATTGCACGGTCGATTCCACTACTTGTGGAACGCACACACTCGAGGAAGAGAGAGAGAGAGAGTATAGAGGTGGAGTGAACCAACGGGCGAACGCATCGACGTTCCCGATATAACCTCTTGAATACGTCGGGAAAATCACCGGCACGCTGATAAATTTATGTAACGCGAGATAGGAACGACGCTCGCGCCACACCGTGCTAATGCAATCGCTGGGTATGATCTTGTAATAATCGCCACGCTAGCGATCTCGCGGACGCGCAACCCTTTTCACGGAGAGACTCCTCCTGTGTGCGGTGCGCTTGTGATTCTTTTCTTGCGAGGGAACATGTGTAAGGATAGCGTTCTATTCTGTTCTTTAATTAACGTAGAATCGCATTTTCATTTTTCGCTAATTAATTTCGAATTGCGTTTCAGTCTTGCTCTCGTTTGAAATTAATTTCTTGTTTATTCCGTGCCTATCGGCACTTTTACAATTATTACTTTCTTTTATCCTACCTCTGTCGTGAATTTTAGAGCTATCCTTCTTTATCCTACGGGTATCGTGACTTAGAGTTATTTTTTTTTTTTATCCTATGGATATGCAAAGTTTCAGAGTTATTTTCTGCAGATATCTGAAAATTAGCGACTTCCCAGATGTGCCATTTTTCCAGTAAACCGAAAAGAAAAATTCCCGAATAATCAAATCACCGATATACTCGAAACGAATACTCAATTCGTCCTCGATTGAAAGAAGCCACGCAACGCGCTTCCAAAAAATACGTACACTCGTCAGAAAGAGGTGTCAAATGGACGCAGGAACGTGCAGAGGCACAGTGTCGAGCGTCGTATTTTCGCGTCGATTCCGTTGCTCCAATTTTCGCCCGGTGCTCGTTATCGCGCATCCAGCCTCGCGTTACTGCGAGAGCAGTCGAAGCGACGAACCGCTTCAGGAGCGATAATTTTAATTTCACTGCGCTCTGTTCGTCGCCGCGTCTGCGTCGGCGCGCGCGTCCATCGAAATGAGCAAGCAAAGGAAGGAGAGGAATGCATTACGCATTTACGCGGCGGCAAGAATGCGATTCATCGAGGCAAGAACCGCGCAGGCGCCACCCCTTAGAAACGCATCTTTCAAGCGGCTAATTATCGCCGCGACGCCGACAGAAAAACGCCGACGCGACTTCGACGAGTTAACAGTGTGTAGGTAGGAGTTTGTGTGAACATGGAAATGTGTCGCACAATTATGAACGCAGTGGATGACGTACTGGTTAGGTTTTCGAGAATGTTACACTGACGACTTAATTCCTTGTAGGCTGTTACGTGTGAGTTGGCAATCTGAAGAAATTATTTGGTGAATTTCTTTTTTTAGGAGGATATGTCGCAATTGTGTTAAATTGCAACCTGACGAAATTGTCAAAATTGTAACTTATTGCGTTAAGCTTAAAAATTTTCAAAACGAAGTTAACAATTTCGAGAATTTTTTACTATTCGAATCTGTAGAAACACAGTAGAGTGCCATTTAACTCTTTGGGGCATAGTGGGGTAAAGAGTGCCCCACCTTTTTGATGGGATGTCTTTCATCCCATCTTGAAACATTAAGCTAACAATAACTTTGTTTTCGCAAGTTTCACGGCGAGACTATTGGTCTCGTCTAATAATGAAATATTTAAGCATTTCTTTTCAAGTTTGAATCGTTTTACATCATAATTCACCGTTTATAAATAAAACAAACCTACTTTGTTACATTTTTTGAAAATAAAATTTCTGCGCAACTAGAGTCCCGTTTTGCTCTTAAAATCCTGTGTCCCAGGATTCCCCTTAACTCTTACAGGCTACTACGGGTGAAATGTCACTCCATGCAAATTTTGCTACTATCAGTAGTGACAATATTATCACGAAACAGATCAATTCTTTCACGTACCTTGCTATAACCATAAAAAAAGTTACCTCGGGTGTCTTTGACGATAGCTTTCAAGGGTTAAGGAACCATCGGAATAAGAATTCACTTAATAATTCCTTCTTTTTAATGCAAAAATTAACCAAAACTTCATTCCAGTGCGAAGAACTGAAGCGAAACGTGTCAGACTCCAAACTCATCGATTCTCTCAGCGGTTCTCTTCTCGGCTCTCCTCGTCGCTTCAACGAAAGAGGTAAAAATACCGCGAAACAGCCGCTTAAGTACGGCAAGCGGTCTTACAGCTTGAAATGTTGAAACATTAAGCGGCGTTGCACATAGAAAGAAAGAGAAAGAGAGATGCGCTTGCGAGCGTGTCCAGCACTTGTTCTATTATTATGATTCACACTGCGCACGATCGCCGGTGTTAAATGGCCACGCTCGTGAACCCTTACAGCGGTCAATTAGTCGCCGTGCATTAACCGGCTCACGTTGTCCGGGACTTTCGAGCGGAAGGT
>NW_017100231.1:1102563-1122392 GCF_001263275.1 Habropoda laboriosa | reverse complement strand
TTTCGCGTATGCCCGTCGCTCTCAGCGTTCCATCATCATCGTGTACGAGGCGAGTACACCGCTTCCTGTACGCTTACCACGAAACGAGCGCAATATTTCTGACCCTTTCGTTGCAACAGCCCGAGTATAGCCTCTCCTCCGATGAATCCAGCGAATTTCACTCGAGGCGTGGAAGGAAGTTGATCGAGTTGATTGATTAAGGTGGGGAGACACCGTCCTAGGAACATTCAGGGTCGACGGTGTACTCTATTGTGTCTCCTCGAAACGCTTTTCCAGGTTCGTTCGACATCGACGACATTTAAGGGAATGTGACATTTCTTTTTTTAATTGTGAAATTATGTCATCGCTGCTGCTTTCTTTTTAACATGCCCCAAAATTTAAGGGCGTTTTATGAAGCCGAAGCACTTTTACAGGTCAATTCAAAGTGGTTGAAATTTAGGGCCATTTCTGAGATTAATCATTCTTATTGGTTTTTTCTTATCATTCTTTTTTATCGAGTTTCCAAATTTAAGGGTGTTTCGTTGAAGTCGAAGCACTGCTACAGTGTAATTCAAAGTACTTGAAATTTAGGGGTAAATTGTTGTCTTTTTTTTGTTGCTCTAATTCTTCTCCTATGAAATTATTTCCCAGTAGTTTATATCACACAAGGAAGTCAATTGTCCGCAAATAAGGGTCATTAAACTCGCCGCTTCAAAAATAGCTCGATTTCACAAACTGATAATCATTAATCAACAACTACTTATCCTTATCACCGACGGTGATTTTTTAATTAGACTCTAACTGAAACGTGTATTTGATGTACCAACACACTTAACGAACACGCGACGTAGAAACACACTACAGTGCGGTACACCGCTATCTAATAACACAGTATTGCCCCGTACAATCTTCCTAATCGATAAAGTAATAAACCCTCGTGGCATTATCTAAAAAAAATTCAACGTCAAATCCAGGCAACCAGTGCAAACAAATTTTCTACCATAATCGTTCGCTGCTAATAATATACCCTTCGCAGACCCCTAAAAAAAACTTTCAATTCCCCCCCAAGAAATTTCAAAAATTCCCCGTTTAACCCCCTCACTGCCACCGAAAATAAATAACACGCTAAGAGATAGGCTCTGCACCGCACATGCTGCGTCGACGGCAGCAAACGTTGTTTACACACAATCTACCCTCGTATTTACCCAACGATGATCATCAAAAACACAGCGTGTACTACATAAACACCGAATAATCGATTCGCGAGGAGTCAGAGAGCGGGGGGGGGGGGGGGGCGGCAACGGCGGTGGTCAACGAGCTTCTCGAGGGGTGGCGACAAATTTTCGGCCAACGGGCTCGAGAGCGTGTCCGCGCGTCGCTCGCTGGCGTAAAAGGGGGGGGGGATGGAGAACGGTACAATTTAACGCGTGGTTAATGACTCGTGGAAAGGGTGAGCAAGAATGTAGCGAACCGAAGAGGTCGGGTTACACCGTGAAAGGGAAACGCTTGAATACGGTTCAAGCGGGGGTGAGCGTAAGCCGCGCGCGCGGAGAACTTCGCTGAACGGGACCAGCCGGTAATATTCTCGGCCAGGAGGGACACACTGCGCTCACTCTCTCTCGCTCTCTCTCTCTCTCTTTGCCCGTGTTGCACACACGGCTTCCTGGTCGATAGCCCCAACGACTGCACGCCGCTGCAGATATCGCGTAACTCGATGATTAGCAGCCTCGACAAACCGACGTGCCAAAGGGCTCGTGTGTGTCCATCCACGCTTCTGACCCTTGCTAGATAAGCGCGCTGATTAAGCGTGTATTAGTGTAGATGAATCGATCGATGTAATGACGACGATGGTGGTGGTAGTTTGGTCGTACCCCTTTAAATTTCGCAGTGACGCCTCGCGCGACTAATTGCTCGACGGATCGATCCTGAGTCGCCGGCTTGATAAGGAGCTATTGTGGGTTATGGTGTATAATAGGCATGCTCTGCTCTTGCGGGCTGTAATTTCGAAACGTTTATCAGAGAGTTCGGAGGGTGCAGCTGGATATCGAGTTTGATTTCGCTTCTTTTTGTTGGTTCGTCGTGATTATGGCAGGTTTGGAACGAAGTTTTAGGTTCTAGGTGCTTTTCGCCGAGGGTACGTTCGAAAGCAGGATCGTCTTTGGAAAGATGGTTTAATTGTTAAATGTGTCGAGTGAAATGAAGATTTTCTGTTCATCTCGAGAGTGGAATAGTGGGATGATTCTGGGTTAGAAAATTTGTTTTCTTCGTTAACGAAACTGTGGGACGCACTTTTCGTGTATCGATTGGTCCAAGTGAAATTTTAGTCATTTTAAGTGACGAAAGATTGAATATTCGACTATAGCTGTCCGATATTTATACGTATACTTCTTTAAAAAATTGTTACTCCTATCAAGTTTTTCGTCTACCGAGCCCTGATTGACTTAGTCCATCCCTTAATAATAGAGCAATTTCCTTAATATAATTTCTGAGTACTGCTTCACCGGAAAAACGCATAATTCAGGCTCGTTTTATAACACACTTCGTCAAAAAAATGAAACTAACACGCAATTATTATTGTTATTCTACGTGAAAAATGAAACATCTTCCACAACACGTTGACTACACAGTTCGAACTCTGCCAAAGGACCAATAAATAATAAAATTCGGAATAAGTTGTAGAATGAGGATTCTCGACAACGAGTAGCTAGTTACGAAATTAATATATCCTAATTTTAGCGCGACGGGGGAGGCCTGGTATAATCGAGTTTAGTTGCACAAGGATGCATAAATAACCGTCTGCGAAAACTCCTCCGCTTTCTGTCACGCGAAGCATAAATTGCACGCTTCAAAGGGAGCCGTTGATCGGCGAGTGCTTTGAGGCAAACATTAGTCCAGCAAATCGAGTCCAACGTTGGACGTGGCGGAATGGACACGCGCGAGACGAGATCGACACCTCTCTTCCTGCTTCGAAACAAACGGATATTAACCGGAGGACTCCGACAGTGGTAAAAGTTGACGTTGGAAAATATCCAACCGAACTTTCATACGCCCGTTGTTTCCTCAACCAATCATTTTCATCGATGAAAATTTTCATTCGATTCTTACATATTTTTTTTTTTTGTCGAATGAAATACAACGCGGCAGCATATCTCCGTTTCGTTCACGCGAATTCCTATTAATTTCGCCGGTTATCTTTCGCGAAACGAACGCGACAGCGACGAGACGATTCCGCTCGTTTCGATAGTAATTTAGTTTTTAAATTCGACGGCAATTCGCGAAAGTTTCGCTGCCTTTTAATTAGAACCGTGTGTTTCCATGCGAAGGGCATTTAAATCTCCACGGATCTATTTACACTCTCCCCACCATCGCCGCCGAGTGTGGCCGTTGCTAAAGAGTTAATTAAATTTAATTATACTATCTGCGGAATATGCGAGCGCGGGCTGAAGAGTGTATCCGAAGCGTTCTTCTGGCGGAAACCGAGGGGAAAAAATATCGATCGGTTTGTTAAATGTCTCTTCCTCAATACAGAAATTTTTATTAAACTCCTTAATACTTCCAACTTTCCAAAAACGACTTAATAACATTCCAACGAAGTTGAGACAAAGTAAGCCTCCAGATTTGCCTCGTTTCCCTTCAAAACTGACGGCAGAATGGCGTAAGCGAAGAAGGAAGAATTAAGAAAGTGGCGGGAGGTCCACTATTCGGTGACCTTGAGCGAGCAACGATTCGAAGCAGGCTATAGAAAGCACATTTCCCATTTATCCTTCCCGCATGATTCACGCGATCCGCAGAAGAGGCAAACAGGATAATTTGAAAAATGCAAAATTAAAAGGATTTCAAGGCCCAATCCGCTTTCCAGTAAGCAGAGAATAAATAAACTCGCTCTCTCTGTCTCTCCTGCAGAACATCGCTAACAGCACGCACCATTAAAAATTGATTTTCAACCCCTTTCCATTGGTTCGTTCGCCGCGCGTGATAAATTATCGCGTTTGCAAGTTGGTCCATTAAAAAAATTACGTTTCGCGGGAGTATCGATCGTGACCACGAAACGGGAATTCTCAAGCAGAAACGGAGGCACACACACACATGTACACACAGAGGACATTTCCACCGCCAATTAAACGACGAGGCGCACCGCAGTCACTCGACTCGGTGAGTTCCTCGAGGCACTCGCCGAGCGCAAAATGCGTACGATCGTGGACGAATTAAAAGCGTGGCTCGCGTCTCAAAGCGCGTTACATTACGTTTCGTCGTTTTAAATGTAACGCGACCGCCCTGCTATTTTCCCTGTGATTTCGAGCTTCTCTGCCCCCCTACCTCGTGTGCTTCCATCTTCCAACGTCTCTCTCTCTCTCTGGCTTCCTCATTTCCCTTTTTCTCTTTCTTTTTGGTTCGTTTCCGTGCAGAGCGTCGAGGCTGCTCCCTTCCTTCGCGGCGTTCCTCTCCGTTTTCTCTTTCCTTTTGAGCCCCTTTTTACGTACGAGCGCACGCACACGCGAAAATAAGTGTTTACCGCACACAGAAGAGGAGAGAGAGAGAGAGAGAGGGTGGTTCTGGTGTGGCCGCGGTCGCGTTGATCGATACGGTTAACTAGTCGGTATTTGCGGAGGTAGTTAGCGGACAATGCGCGACAACGTACCAAGTCACTTCGTCGACTCGAATAACGAAGTGGACGTGTGTCCTTTTTTGGTTAGGAAGCATCCGCGATGGTAGCTGTTCAGCGTTGTTGTAGGGTTTTGATCGGGATATACTAGCAAGTGTTTCAACCCATTTCTTTTTCGAGTACTTTTGTTGGAGATTTTGTTCCGTTTTGAAGTTTGATTATATACATTTTTGTGGAGCTAGAGGTATACCAGTGTGCGACCACAATTTTTAGAAATGGAAATCTTGTTGAACGAGGAAGGATATTCTTCGATTCAATGTTTTAGGTAAATAAGACCAAGGGGAAATTAAATTGTCAAGAATTTGATGTTACAGGTACTTTCAACTTCTTTGCAGAAGTTCAGCTAGAACTTGTAATTTGCACTTTTTAGGTCCAAGACTGGATAAAAGCGCCCAAGTAGTAAACTTTCGACAAAAACATTGGAAAATTCGAAATTTATAATGGAAGAAATGGTCTATTCAAACGATTTCAAGTTCTTCGTATGCCTTCTTCATTTCATCGTGCGAACTCAGTTCTTTTATAAACAGCAACGAAAATAATCTGGCAAAATTTTGATTCTAAAAATTAGCAAGTATCAAGTAAAAAGAGAAGAAGAAAGGAAAACATGATTCCTATTCCCGCGACAAAATATCAATCATCCCCTTTGGTTCTCCTTAACACGCCCACCACGCGGTAACACGTTTAAACAACCAATTCCCAACAACACTACGTTACACCCCGTTTTAATTGCAATTAATAACAAGCACGGATCACTCGACGCACCGCTGCTCTAGAAGAGCTACTTAAACGACCAAACATACCACCGACACATTACCGCCCCGAATTTCACGCGGGAGCAGCAAAAACGCGCGTGCCCGCTAAGCCTTCGAGAAGCTACCTGGATCACGATTATATTTCACGAAGTTTCGATCTACTTTACATCCAGCGGCAACCAGAGAAACGAACTAAACCGCGATAAAATATCTCGTTTCCACCGAAGAATGCGAGGAACCTTTTGAATTTCGCGGCAATTTTTCCGCGAAAGGGTGTTATTTAACCCCGGTGGAAAGAAAATTCCTCGCAGCTCGAGAAACGATCGACGAGCACCGAAAACGGCGGAGGACCTAATGAAATTGCGAGAAGCGACGAAAACGATAGCGGGGGGAGGGAGAGACAGAGGAGAGAACGGAAGAGTTACAGGGAAAGACACGGAGAGAACGATAACGAGAGAGGGAGAGACACGGAGAGAAAGAAAGAGCGAGAGTTAGAGGGAGAGACACGGAGAGAACGATAACGAGAGAGGGAGAGACACGGAGAGAAAGAAAGAGCGAGAGTTAGAGGGAGAGACACGGAGGGAACGAAAGAGTGAGAGGGAGAGACACGGAGGGAACGAAAGAGTGAGAGGGAGAGATACGGAGAGAACGAAAGAGTGAAAGAGAGAGACACGGAGAGAACGAAAGAGTGAGACAGAAAGAGACACGGAGAGAGCGAAAGAGTGAAAGAGAGAGACACGGAGAGAGGGTTAGAGCAAAGGGGTAGAAGGAAGGAAAGTGAACGAGGGGCCTGGAGAAGGGGCGCGGAGGAGAGGAGCGAGGGGTACGAAGAGTGGCTGCTGCCTGTGGCTCCCCGATATCGATTTCCGATAGCGGCATTTAGTGCTCTGTATATTCTGTCTACTCCCATACGTGTCTGATATGGGGACGCAGAGGCACAGGTAACCGAGGCGGTGAGCGCCACTATCAGAGAGCATCCGCGATCGGGATGTGCACGGGACGCCTGTAGTTGCTGCTAGGTGACGCGAAGAGAGAACGTCGAGATGCCTCGTCGACTGAAGTTTGACGTTTCGGTTCTTTGATCTGCCGGCTACTCTTTGCGCAAGGATGCCGGTGACGGGTCGGAAGGCAAATGCTGCGCGATTGACCACTGGTCACGCTGCATTCAGGAGAGCGCGGCTGGCTTTCGGGTAATAGAGTTGCAGAGGAACGGTGAGATTTGGCTGGGTCAGCGCAGCTATTTTAAAAGGTCGACAGATATTTGGTGGAAACTGCCAATTCGTATCTGCGGTGCGACACACTTAAATCTCGTTTCGCTAAGTTATTACAATATACTATACGTTCATCTGACAGATACTGTAATTAAGCTTAAGCGATGTTTAAAAGGAACTCAGGTACTCGTGGATAGTCATAAATCTTGTTCGGTAGACGTAGATAGTAGTAGATACTCCAGGAAGTTCGATAAAGTACAAGTTTCTTGGATACTTAAAATGTGTCGAGATTGATTAATTTGAAATTGGCGCGAAATTCAAATGGCTGATTCTTTTTTACCTGGTTTATTCTCTTTCCTGCTTGGTGATACTAAGTTTAGGTTTAGATCGATAAGAAATTAACCCTTTAAATAATTAAAGGGTTAAAGTTGACATACAAAAATCTCTGTAAATCAATTTCATCAATTTTCTACTCAAATGCAATCTTGAAACAAGATTCCAACGAGACAATCTCCGTCGCTTGGAACGGACAAAAACCTCCCCCACAGTTCAAGACAACTTCGCGCTGTGAATCACCGCGGCAAGGAGCACCGAGAGACGCTAAACGCCTGGCCCGTTCCTTCAGCCATCGTATCTCAGGGTCCATTTGCATCCAAGTTTCTCCACATGAAGAGAGAGAGAGAGAGAAGGCCAGTCGTCCGTTGCATCGTTGCAGGATATTTCGCGCGACCATGGTATAATTAGTCGGGCGAGAGAACGGCGAAGAAGCCGGTAAACTCGTCATTAATCACACGCTCGGTTTCCACGAGAGAGAACACCACCACCGCCGCCGCGTATTAATTATCGCGTGGCCGCTGCCCTCTTTGTTTACCGGCGCGTCTAGCACCCTTTCGCCAAGGGAAAAACCATGCCTTCGAAAGGAAAACCGACGCGAGAGGAACGTTGGAATTTTTCTTCGAACGGGGTCCGAGAGTGTTGATGGGGTAAAGCCTCTTCAAACCTTCGACCGGATCATGATTATGAATACGAAAGCGTCGGCTCGTGAGCATCGACCGTCTTCTACCTCTCGCTCTACGTCTCTTCTACACCCTCTAACGACTACCACACAGCACGATGGCTGGGTAAACTTGTCCCAGTTTTGACGCCTGTCATCTCCAACGCGACAATCAAGGCAAGAGAGGAGCGTATTTCTGGCTGAGGTGTCGTGCTCCAGGTAACTCGCTTCGTGACTCTCTGTCTATCTGCTGTTGAGCATTTAGCGGGAGCGTAGAGGGACGGTGTGGAAAAATGGGGAAACGACGATGACGAGATTGGATCAGATTGGTGAGGTATGATGATCGATTTCTGACGATCTACGAGTGGTATTTTCTAATGTATATATGCGGATTAATTTGTATCGCAGTTGACAAATGTAGCTAACAGTACACTCGTTTGTATCAGACAGAAGATTTAATTATAGAGTTACTCTGGACACTGTATAAGTTTGTTTTTCTATATAGCGAATTATTTTGGTTAATTGTGAAATGATTGGATGGGTGCTTTTTCGTTAGGAAACGAAATTGATTGTACTTTAGAGTTGCGTATTTTTAAGTCAATGCATTTTCCTGTGTGAGATTATAATATAAATTAATCGAAATTATGATCGTTTACTATGTCACACAAAAATTCGGATGCTGCACAGTGTATAACGGTTGTTCCATCAATACCCGAATATTTTTCTAAGGTCGATCAAAATTTCGTTGAAAATCTCGTCAGGATTATGTTCCTCTATCAATGCTACTTCCACTCGATCCCCGTTCGATCTCTGAAACCGCCAATTATCGATGTTCCGAATTAAAGTAGTAATATGGAAAAAAGCATGCGGCACCAGACTCTCCATTCGGAATGCAATCAAATCACACGAACCGCAGAACCTCCCTCATTAGACCACCTATCAATCATAAATTCGGCAATTTTCCAACCTTTTCCGCTCCCCTGAACTCCAGAGAGACTCCGGAAACCGCAGTGAACCAGAGACTGTGCCGCTGTCCGCACGACTTACGTAACCGGAAGCCGAAGTTTTTTCCGTTTGCTGGACGAGCGCTCTAATCAATTGAACCAGCCCCGCGTGTGTTCCACCACCACCCCCACAATTTCCAACCCAGAAATGTCCGCTGTCTACAAAACACGTATTACGTAACGACAGAAAATCGATCGTGCAAAAATTGTCCTTCCAGCCTCTCCTCAACCCCTCTCGCTACCTCTCGCTATCTCTCTCGCTCTAGCCGCCTTTTTGTTCCGAGCCACTCTCTGTGATTGCACACGTAACGTAATATTCGAAACAATATTCGAACACCGTCGATAATCCTACCGATCGTTCTATTTCCATGATGTTATTAGCAAGAGACTGTCTATGCAATTATGGTTAACTATGGGCGGTAGGTTTGGGCAAGTGGCGCAGGTGGGCAGAGGGTGATTGTGCAGGTAGAAATAAAATAATTGAAAGTGTGGAATACAATAGAATGCTTTTT
This sequence comes from Habropoda laboriosa, assembly GCF_001263275.1. Taxonomy (NCBI): domain Eukaryota; kingdom Metazoa; phylum Arthropoda; class Insecta; order Hymenoptera; family Apidae; genus Habropoda; species Habropoda laboriosa. Next base: position 1,113,277 of record NW_017100231.1, on the reverse strand, counting down.
GTGAGAAGCTTCATTTTGGGAAATTCTTGGAGAGCATTTGACCGTGTCTCGGAGTTATGATAACGACGACAGAGGCATGGTAAGTACTAAGGATGGGTAAGTACTGAAGATTTTCGAGAAAATTGTCTTGCAGATGCATGCAAATTTTTGTTCTTCGAATCACAGAGTCGTGGAGTGATTTAATTCTATCAAAATCTGTTACGATTCTTTCTGTCGCCCACAGAACAGTATTTCTTCGCGAAATGTAACTCTATTGAGGAGGCTGAGTAAAGAGCGAGTTGGCGGAGAATGGACAATTCTGGCTAATCTTGATTTGTTTCCCTTCTTTTTTTTGGTGATGGTGGAATGAAGTGATCGATTATCGACGAAGATGAGTTCAGGATTCATCCCTTGTACTGGGATTGAGAAGGTTGGTAGTCGTCTGTCTCGCGAGTCGCAACTGAAGTCAATCACCTGAAAAAGTACGAGCAGAAACAACAGTTTACACCGAGTCGTCAAATCGAGTTTCTTACGAACAAACTTAATTCCACATTTCCACTTCATTTTTCCACGTAGAATTACCCTCTGCGGTTGCACCACCTAACTCACCCTCTACACGCACGTGTATACGTATTATCGATAAGAACGGCAGGAGTAACGCTTCGAGTAGGGGCAAAGGAAGTGGAGGATAGGTGATCGAGTCTTCGAATATGGCAGAGAAATTGAAGGGGGAACGAGGAAACGCGGTGCATCGACACGGCAGCAGACGGGCTGAAAGGGGGAGAAGGAGGTGGTCGGTAATCGATGCTCAGCACCAATTAGTAAAACCACCCTGCGTCGAACTGCTTTAAACCGGTTCACGGAGCAACGCACGCCAGATAGAGAGAGAGAGAGAGAGAGAACATCGGGGCCCGATCGATTTTCTGAAACTCCTTCGCGTTGTGAGAGAAGCTGATCCTGGCACCGCGATCTCCGTGCACTATACGTCTCTCTCTCTCTCTCTTGCTTTTCGTTCTCTTTCTTCGTCTGCAGTCGAGGATTAAGAGGCGAAATTCCGCGGGTTTCTTGCTGCCGCAGGTTCGTTCGCGCGTCGAACCGACACAACCACTTGGTCGGGGCACCGCGTCGCGACGCGGAGGTGGCTTGGAGATTGGGGAGGCTGAGTGAAGAGTGAGTTGCCGGAGAATGGACAATTCAGGCTAATCTTGGCTAATCTTGATTTGTTTCCTTTTTTTTTTTTTTTTTGGTGGTGGGATGAAGTGATCGATTGTCGACGAAGTTGAGTTTGGGATTCGTTACTTGTATTGGGATTGGGAAGGTTGTTGGTAGTCTCGTGAGTCGTAACTGAAGTTAGGTATGACTCAATATTGGAAGACAAAGTCTAACCTCAGCTAATCTTGATTTGTTTAATTTTTTTGTGGTGGCAGAACGAAGTGATCGATTGTCGATAATGTTGAATTTAAGATCCACCCCTTCTATTGTGATTTAGAAGGTTGCAATGTTACATCAAGTTGGTACTTGGTAATTTCTGTTTTGTGAGTCGTAACTGAAGTTAGGTATGATTCAATGTTCAAAGGAAAAGTCTAAGCTTGACTAATTTCTTTTATGGTGGCAGAAAGAAGTGATCGATTCCCGATGAAGATGAATTTAGAATTCATCCCTTATATTGTGATTTAGAAGACCGAAATAATACACTGAGTTGGTACTCATTAATTGTTTGTCTTGCGAAGTTAAGTATGACTTAATGTTCGAATGCAAAGTTTAATCTTAACTAATCTTGACTTGTTTAATTTTTTAATAATGACAGAAAGAAGTGGTCGATCGCCAATGAAGATGAATCTACAATTCACCCCTTACATTCCCATTCAAAACTTAGCAAAGCTACATTCCTCGCACACAGACTAAAAAATTCACTCCCCCACCCAACCAGAATATTCCACCACTCAAAACTCTTCCCAGCAACCGCGCAAATTAATTAGTCCCCCAACACACATCAACAAACTACAAAAAAAAAACTCGGTCAATCCTCTCTACCCATTTCCACGATGCAGCGATATCAGACATCGTCAACGACATAACTCACCCCTCCAACCGTACACACATGTTCGCGGTTCCGGGAGATTTCATCTCGACCGGAAGTGTCCACCGCAGTTTTTCCTCGAATCGAGAAGAAAAAGCCCGCGGGCATCTTCCCTTCAGGCCCCGCGGTGAGTATCGCTCTCCGTTGTCCTACTTTACAGAGAGACCGCGTTACACGTTCGAACATACGCGTGCACAGTAGAATGCGCGCGCACATCCCCCTGAACGAGATACGTGGCGGAAAGTGTATCCTTGGCGGAAGTTTCGTCGTCTCTCCTGGTCAACGTTCTTCTCCATCGGCGGGCGAGTTGGATATCGACCGGCACCGCCGCAGGATGAGACACGATTTAATCCTACGGGAGAAGAGAGCGAGGCTGAAGCCACACCGGAGGGGGCGAAACTGGTCGTCGTCGTCTAAGGGGACCAACTATCGGTTCACGCGAAAGCGGATTGCCTCGTGAAATAGTCAGGCAACAGATGAAAAAGCCGGCACACTGCTCCTCTCTCTCTCTCTCCGCCAGCTCGCTTTTAAGCAAATAGAAGGATTCATTTTTGAAGAGGCGCGATCAACGGTGCAAACCTCGCGCCACCCAACTCTCCCCCACTCCACTTCCGGTCTTCTCGCTGCCGCAGGAAGGGATTTCTTCGGGTGATTTTGATTCGTTGCTTGCGTCAGAAGGGTGTTGGTGGTGGGAACGTGGAGGCTGCGAGTGATTCAGGGTCAGTTCTCGTGTTTTAGTGTGTGGCAAATGATGCGGCTGTACTTAGAGCGTGAAAATGATAATGGAGGTTTGATCTAAAATTGATATTAGAGGCGATGATTTGAATTTGCATATGATTTTCGTACTTTGGTAATTTTAATCGAAGGCTGTTTCAATTTTGTCACCAAATTTCACATTTTTGATCTTCATAATGCAAGGAAAATTTTGGAAAAATTTGTACTCACTGTTTGCGATAATTCTACCTTATTAATCTATAATTTTCTTACTAAGAGTGTAGCTAAAACGAATGCAACAACGTCCACCAGAAAAACGAAGATTTTCTATTTTGTTATCTCTGAGCCTGGGAGCCTAGGAAATTTCACTGGATTGTTTCGTGTTAACGATTCTCCGGAAATACTTATCGATCGGTGCTTTACTTAACCCCGAAGTCGTCGAGCCATCACGTTTCGTTATACCTCCTAAGAATATGGGGAACCGATGGCTATAGTCTGTTCGAAATCAATTAACCTCTCAAGATCGCTTCTCCCACCGCTAAAAACCCGACTACATCCCTTTTACCCCGAGTTTCCCGTTTAATCTTCGAATTACCTATAAAAATCGCATAAAAATCCACCTAAAACGACTTCCTATACCCCGATGGAAAACCTGTCGAGATCCTCGAAAATTCGAAATCGTCACATTCTCCCCACGCACTTCCTCAATTTCACCAGCAATCTGGCGTTCATCCTCGAACCATTCCAAACCATCGCGACTCGTCATTCGCTCCATCAGCCAGTATACGCGCTCTCGTAGAGGCAGCAGCTTCGCCGCTCGGCTCGCCGAGGAATAATCCTCTCAGGAATATTTCTACCGGCTGCTAGTCGTAGCCGGCGTCGTCGTTATCACGGCACGGTAACGATCGTTGGCGTTAAAGTCGCTAGAGCGAAAAGGAGAGAGGAGCACAGCAGCAGCGGTACGCGAGAGAGAGAGAGAGAGAGAGAGAAGCCCCGGTGTAGGCTGATCGCGTTCAAGTGACAGAGAAGAGAGAGAGAGAGAGAGAGAGGGTGGACGAGGAAGGGGTGGTAGCAGAGGCAAGGGTGAAGAGAAAGGGCGCTTTCCTCTCTCGCGTATAGGTGTGTCTACCAGAGACCTCTTCCGCGAGGGAATGTTAATTAATTAGCGTTGCGGCATTGATCACGCCGTTACTTTGCACCGGTGCGCCCTACGCCGACGCCGCTAGCGTCCTCCTCGTCGTCGACACCGGTGCCGCCTTCATTACCCGAGAGGCAGCTCGGTAATGGCAGGCTATGTTCTACTCCGCACTACCTGAGTCCTCGTCGCAAAACCACTCGTCTTCGAGGACTGCTTGCCTTCTCTCTCTCTCACACACTTTACTCTTGGCCTGTTTCGCTGCGCAAACCGCGCCACCACTATCGACAAAACTGGTCCCCGCGTGCACGTGGTTGCCACACCGCGGCCGAAACGGAGAACCCTGTGGATTTTTTGGAGAACGAGGGAGATTCGATTGTTTGTGAGACGGGTTTCGGTGGATTATTGTTCTGGTAAAGATTCGAGCATCGGAGGAATGGTCAAATTGTGGATATTTCTTATTACTATTGGTGTTAAACAGAGGTTGTTGAAACTTATCTACATTGGAATTGAACTCCAATTCTGGTAAAGATTTGAGTACCGGAGGAATGGTTGAATTGTGGATATTTCTTATTAGGATTGGTGTTAGATGGAAATGGTTGAGACTTATCTATATCGGAATTCAACTTCAATTCGTCCTTCTTTAGACTAAGAGTTAATTAACAGGAAGAATCGCTGTCTTCGATTTAAAAAGAAAAGTACTATTATACATGTAAAGAACTTGAGGAGTATTTGAACCTCTTATTTCGATGAAATTTTCAGCAGGTATGTAATTGACATAAATCTACGAAGCGTGTGTTTTAAATTTTCATTACAGGCTTAGATAGAGAAGTTGTAAAAAGTGACCCCTACTATTCTCTTCGCGATTCCAACAAATTGCAATTTTTTCAAAATTCTTTTTACACGTCATCTAAATCAAACTGCAGTCCTTTGATCCAGTTCTGAAATAGTTACACTCTTCTAAAGGGTGTAAAGAAAGCAGTTTAATTGCTATCCAAATGAAATTACGTAAAAAATTAGATAATTGTCTTCCAACTTCAAAAAATCCTCCCCGAAGAGGGTCAATCATTTTCACATAGATTCTTCTGCCACATCCTCCGCACTATTATCCGCATACTTGTTGCCTCGATCTCTCCCTCTCTCTCTCTCTCTCTCTCGACTGATCCTCGAAACTTGCACAAGGGAGCTACGCTCGCCCAAAAATCATCGCATACGCTATTCCCACAGACCCTCGCGAAATCGATTTATGAAAGAGCGTACCTGTTTGGGAGATTGAACGTGGAGCACTGTTACCTCCGAGAAGTAGGTAGGTAACTTGTTTAACGACTACCCTTAACGGTAATCGATAAGCGACGCTATCGCGAATACGGATCCCAGGTCATCCAGAAGCCTCGGAGACGATCGATCCTCCTCTCACCCTGTCTCTTCCCCTCTCTCTCGCTCTCTCTCTCTCTCTCTCTCTCTGCTAATGGCAAACGGAATACACTGATAATCTCGAAGGTGCATAACGAACGAGGACGCGAGCAACTTATCGATTCTGCAGCTACGGGGCGGCATCGATGGATTCTGTGACCGTCGAACGGTATATCGAAGCTGCGAGGACCGGCTCCTCCGCTGGTTAGAATTCGAAATATCAACGAAATTCGGATTTCCTCCTCGAATCACTTCTTAATCCACGGTAAGATGATCAACGTCTCGAGAGACCGTCTCCGCGAGTCGAGTGATCGATAACACGACTCACGTAACGCGATGCACAGACTTTCTCCGGTTGATAATAGATAAGATAGCGAGAAGAAAAATTTTTCAAACACCGAGGAATATTCAAATTTCAGTGTGAAAATTTACAAACGGTTAAATATTGTGAAAATCGCACTATTTCACGACGTTTGGCCTATAATTGCAATAAATTTAAAGATTCTCACATCTTTCGATGCCTGTCGCTTGTTTCTCCATCAACCGATTTCGATGAAATTTTCAGCACGTGCACAATTGACATAAATCTACAAAACGTATTTTTTAAATTGTCATTATAAACTCAAACAAGAAAGTTGTAAACAGCGACCTTTACAATTTTCATCGTGATTCCCACAAATTGCAATATTTTCAAAATTTTGTGTACATCCAGTGTACTAATCCCTCTAACTTCTCAAAAAAACTCAAGTCGTCTGATCCAATTTGAAAAAAGTTATACTGTTCTGAAGAGTGTCCGAATATTAATAAGAGTAAATCAATTTTCCAATCACCATAACACACCACATTTCCCAAACCAAAGTACACAATCCTCCTCCAACAATCCTACGTTCCCACAAGTGCAACTCGGGGCGAAAGAAGCTATATCTCTTTGCCGAACAACTTCCAAGGACCACGTCCTAACGAGAACCAAGACGGGGAAGCTGGGGTCATCCCTGAGAGCATCCTTCGCGGGAGTAACGAGGGTGAGATATTAGTCCTTCGAGTCCCTCGAAATTACTGGCAAGGAAGGCCAACCTCGCGCGCGTCTAGAATAGGTCGGCCCGACCAAGAAGATCGTTCTTTTTTTCCTTTTCTCTCTCTCCACGGAGATTTGTGTCAGGCTGCACAGCCAGCAGCGAGTATCTGGGACTCGAAGAGCCGCCCGTTTCGATATACTCGTCCACTTCTACACGTGAAATACAGTAGGCTCCCCTGCGGTAGATATCGCGACTACTGTTTTCATACAACGCGGTAAATAATAAAATACAGGAATTGCCCAATTTAACAAAAATTAAATCTACTAACAATTTTTTTAGTATTATGAAATTTTTGTTTTCACAAATTGTCGCTGTAGTTGCGCAGTTTAAGTCAACGGGTCGCCTGAAAGTGCAGAGTGCACGCGGCACGGAACGTGTTAAAAAAAAAAAAAAAACACTGTCCTATTTGATGAGAACTGGTCCACCTCCACGTGGTTAGGGATGGAAACCTGATTTATCAGGGCTAAGAGACCAGGATGAAAAGAGATCGTTACATACAATGCTTAGAAACGAGAAAGACACAATCCTTAGAAAGCCGAGAGGATACCTGACCGAAAAGGAACTAAGCAACGAAGGACGAAGAAAACGGGGATGAGTGAAAACTCAAGTACCGTAAAAGTTGATAGAAGATAGAAAATAAAAGTTACTTCAGATTGTTACTATTACTGAGAAAAATTCTCGTACAACGCGAATTCACACGTAAGTCCGCTGTACACACTTGGCCGGTGTTCCACGATTCTCTGTACTCACGGCTGCTAACTCAAGCCCGTGTGTTCGGTGACGGGAGCCGAAAATAGTAGGCAGAGGTCCTTTTTCTCCGAGGGAAAGTCAATAGCATCGAAGCGAGATCGCACCTCTTCCTCTCTTCTACATTTTCCCATCTACCATCCCGAAAGCAACCGAGCCTGACAGGATTCGTTCGTCTCTCCTCTACCGCCCCTATGGAACATCGACAGCAGTGGCGAATAAAAATTCAGATTAGAAAGGCCTCTCTCTCTCTCTCCCTTGAAAGTGTGTCTGGATATTTAATGGCCGGTGAATGTTTTATTCACGTCGACGACCGCGTTTAACGGAGCTCCTCCGGATTGCTTAACCCCATGGTTAAGGCGGTTTGGCAGGGGAATCGGTAGGTTCGTGGTGATTAGTCAAATTACGTTGGTTCGTTCGTTCGGTTTTCAGGCTGCGTGATTCGTTTAGGGTATCTTCGTTTGGGATTTCAACGCTGATTACTTTCCAAGATGCGATGGGTTTGTAGTTTAATGACGTAGAGAGAGTTGGACAGTGTTTGGGGATAGGTAGTACTGATTGGAACTGGTAAAGAAGGTTTCTAGTCAAGTGTTCAACTGTGAAACAGTTTCAGAAAAGGAGCACGGCTGCAGAAATGGTAAATTTCTATTGAAATAGAGAGGAACGCCTGTAGAATATCTTTCGCAGAAAATTGAAATAAACGTCTATTTTCTGATGTTCTTGTTGCTCGTAAATTTTTCTTAGTTTAGCAATTAGCGCGATTACGCCTGAATTATTGGATCTTCCTCGTAGATTGTACACGAGGTTCGCAAATTTCCACATTTTTCGACGTTCTCGCATGCGGAACAGCTCCGGCGAAATTCCGTAGCAAGGCGAAGTTCGAATCGAACTGGCTGTGTTCGTGTATCTCGATATCGAAATACGAGTTCGAACGTCGCGTCCCCCAGGATCAATATTTGAGGAGACTCGAACGCATCTAGCCCCGGTAATGACATTACAAGTTAATGAGATTAGAAATTGGAGCCCGGCAATATCGACACGCTCGATATCATCGCGACGAAGAATATCACGATTTAACGCAGCCGCGCAAAATTAAACCAGCCGTGTTCTGCGCCCTGTGTCTAGGATCGACCGCACCTTCGATTTTCCCCGCTGATCATTAAGTCTGCCCGCCACTGTCTGGAAGTGCCTTATAATTAAGAGAGAAACTATTTCGAGAGGAAGATTTTTCGATACCCTGGAAATGTGTGTGTAAGTACGGCAAGTGGATTAAAGAGGCATACATATGGGTACCTGTAGATAGTATAAGTGACTGTTTTCACCTTAAAAATTGAAGAGTTTTGATCATTTTTTTCTTTATGTATCTTGAATTTTGTTGAAAGACGTGATATCGATACACTTTCTTAGTAAATGTATAAATTATATACTATAGATAAAGATATATATCTTCCTCCTCTATTGCATGCCATATTAAAATATAACAATTGACACCTGTACAGGTGTGTATAAAAAGGTATTCCTCCTGAATCATTGAAGTTCTCATTTACAATACAATTCCGACCTGTAATCACCATAAACCAACCATCCTATGTGTTAGAGCCTGTGTTGATCTTTCGATCGTCCAAGCGCTGCCGGTTTTTGCACGTGTGTGCCGACTAATGTACCAAGGCTACGAAGGACCAGTTTCTTGGTTGAAACACTAACTTTTATTTGCGTAGTCTATGTTCTGACTTGTTTCGAGGCCTAGAGTCTATTCTGCCGGAGTCTCCGCGGTTTCCCTCGACGGAGACTCCCATTTTTCCTTTTCTAAAATCACCAATTAGTTTACTCCGGTGCGTCGCAATCTCCCTCCATTTCGCCCTTAGCGCGTTATCTTAGGATGGAGTAGACAACGACCGGAGAAAGTGTTCGGTGGACGGATGCGTGGGAATCCTATGGAATCTCCGCTTTTCTAGGCTTTGTTAAAGTCAAGTGGCCCATCGACGTTGGCAAAAGTCGTGGGCCACTTTTCTATTTCCCGTTCGGAGACTCCAGGATTTATGGCGGTGTCTGGTCCCAGGGACTAAGTGTCGCAGGCAACGCAATAAACACTTGTGGTGTTTTGAGGAAACGATATTTGCCTGCGACGGCGACCACTTGACTCGCTGCCATAAATCCGGCTACAGGATGCGCCTTGACACTATGTAAAAATCCCTGAAAAATTAGGTCATCCCATAAGTTCGTGCCGAAAGTGACAAATAGCAACGGCATAATGGTCTTACTAAAAAAAAAAAAAATAAGAAGAACTTGTGCAATGAGAAGGAGTTTACATTCTTTTTATGAAATTTAAAAGGATCGTTGGAAATATTCAATCTCTCATCATTCCTCATATCACTCGATCGCAAACCATTTAATCTCTCGACCACCGAAACCAAACCTTCGGACATTTCCTTCGTACGATCGTTTCTCACGTTCGAATATCACCTTCGACTCGAAAACGAAGCGATCGAATACGCGCACGGTTCACCAGAGATCGGTCGCGTGAACCGCGACACGATATTCTGAATTATGCGCAGCCTCGTTTATTAACGGCGCGCCTTGCGGTGCTTCCTGATTGGCGAAACGTTCCCCCGGAAGGACGGGGGCGGCGGTGACGGTAGCGGACGGGTGAACCGACGAGCCCGTCTTTTTCTCTCGTTTTTCAGCCCCCGGCTGAACCATAAGTCCGCTCGTATCGCGTCATGTTGCATTAGAGAGGCGACGAGGTGGCACGCCGTCGTCCTCGGGGCTTCTTCCATTTCACGTCCTGCCGTCCCTCGACGACCCGTTTCCAGCTCTCTCTCCCTCTCCACACGCTCACCCACACACCGAGAGAGAAAGAGAGACAGAGGGAGCAAGAAGAGAGGGAGAGAGAGATGTCAGCCTTCGAATCGCCGTCTTTCTGCTCTCACTCACCCTCATCCCTTCCCCTCCCCTCCCTCTTGCCGGTACTCACCCCCGCCGCGTCCCTGACTCGATATGCATGTCCTTCGTTCTACTTCTGTAACCGCGTTTCGCTCTGGTTCGCTCGAAGGCCTCCCTCGCGCGCGCGAACTAACCCACACCCCTTCTTTTCATCCTTAAACCGTCCGTTCGGTATTTCCGGCCCGATCGATTTTCTCCGGCGTTTATTCTGGGATTTCGCCCGGCTGATGCTTGTCCGCCTTTTTTTTTCTTTCTTCTTGCTCTTCCTCTTTCTGTTCTCCGCTACTCTTTCTACCTTGAGTTTTCTCTTGCTTCTTCGAACACCGTGGCCGGGATGAGATTGTTCGAGTGATAGGGAAGAAATTAGCGGGGTCGTTTAACTCCTGGATTTCGCGGGAACAGGGTCAGGGATTTTCTTCAAGGTTGGGTTTTTTCCTTCCGTTCTTTTGCGGATGAATCTTTGTTGTTTCGTGAGGTTTTCCTTTTTTCTGGGGAAGATTTAAGAGAGTTTCGAGAAGAGTGTCGAGGTTTTTGAGGATTTTAATGGTTTCTGTTTCGTTTAATTGGGGGATTTTTGTTTAGGGTGGAGCTGGTGTTCGGTGTGTACGATATTTTTCTGAAGTGATA
>NW_017100231.1:1092186-1102543 GCF_001263275.1 Habropoda laboriosa | reverse complement strand
CGTAGAACAGGTTCTACTAAAGCAACAGTTGTTTCCTCATAATACAAGAGTATGTATACACTGCACTGTCTATATTATAAACTTCGAACAGTACAATTCACTTCTACACTTCCATTACCACTTCCCAACCTTTTCCAGTAAACTCTCAATAACTCCCCTCTCGAAAACACACAAACACTACAGCTCAATTAACCATTGAATCTCCGAAACCCAATTCCTCATCGATCATTCAATCTCCCACAGAAAAATCCGTCTCAAAATTCCCCCCAAAAAAAACGCAATTTTCCGTTGCCCCCAAATCCCTAAAATCCGCAGAAACTGTTTTACAACACAACCACCTTTAAAATCACACGCGACAAACGAACTGTCCACCAGAGAGGAGAAGAGAGAACTCCATCGTGTCGCGTTCCACGCGTACAGAAGAGAGAGAGAGAGAGGAAGAAGATGCGATGGAAACGCGAGAGGATAAACCGAGAACCTTAACGTCGCGGAGCCTTGGGGGTGTCGGTGATCAGGAGGGGGCGGCGGTGGAGGAAATGGGCGGGTGGTGTGTGTGGTGTGTTGCCGGCTGCCGCGTTGGTTATATCGCGAACCCGGTGGAATCGTGCATCCTCCGCGAGGGAGAGGGAGGCGGCGGGACGGAAGAGTAAAGAATTATACTACGTGCCTCGAGTGTCAAGTCGCGGGGGTGGTTTATGGTGGAACCGTAGATGCGAGCCAGCCGTTAGAGGCTGTGTACGCTCGTACTCTCTTCCTCTCTCTCGGCTTGGCACCCGTTAATGGCCGCTACCCTTTTGAATACGCTCGATGCTGCTGGACTGCTTCGAGCGATCGTTCTCGATTCCTCTCAATTCCCTCGTAGACAATTTCTACTCGATTCCCCGGTAGATTTTCTGTGGTACTGAAGCGCATTTCTGTGAGACGTTTTCAATTTTTCTTTGAATTTTGTGTGATCTGTAATTTGGCGTTGTGTGAAAAATGACCTTGAAATGACCTTGAGTAACCTTGCAATGACATTGGTTAACTTCCGAGTGACCTGGGATGGTGAAAAAGTAAATCTGAAGTTTGGGGCGTCCTTGGATGACCTTGAGTAACCCTTCAATCATATTGGAACTTCCGAGTGACCTGGGATGGTGAAAAAGTAAATCTGAAGTTTGGGGCGTCCTTGGATGACCTCGAGTAACATTACAATGACATTGGGTAACCTTTGAGTGACCTAAAGGGGTGAAGAAGTAAATTTGAAGTTTGGAGCGTCCTTGGATGACCTCGAGTAACATTACAATGACATTGGGTAATCTTCGAGTGACCTAAAGGGGTGAAAAAGTAAATTTGAAGTTTGGTGCGTCCTTGGACGACCTTGAGTAACCTTTCAATGACATTGAATAACCTTCGAGTGACCTATGACGGTGAAAAAGTAAATTTGAAATTTGAAACGTCCTTGGATAACCTTGGGAGCTTGAATTACTCTCGAACGACCTTGAACGACCTTTAAAATGTGTCTTCCATTTCAAAGAACATAGAAGTACTTGGAAAATTTATCGACATCTTCTTCCTTTTGTCTTTTCCATTGCACAAGTGTTTCATTATAAAAAAATTGCATCGAAAAAGAAAACGGTGTTTGCAAGAGCTACCACGCAACCTCGTCACGTTCTTCATTTTGCGCACGACAACAAGCACGAGAATACCGCGCCGCGCCCTGGCGAGCCAAAGAAGCGGAACAATGAGCAGTCGAGCGAACGTTGTAAAGAGGAAAAGTGGAAACCAAACCTTAAAAAGCTATTGCTCATACGACTAGCGCACAGTCTACACGGTTTGTGAAAGACAGCTTCGGGTTTGGTGTCAAGCACCGAGACAAATATTTACAGGCCACGCTTGGCCCTTACTTTTCTACTTTTCTGAATCACCAGGCGAGGAAGAACGACAATCTCCTACGAAGTACAAAGATTTCCTTGACACCGGCCAATGTAACCTTTAACATTTTGTTTGAACTGCCGGAAAACACCTATCTTCGCACAGTTTACACGAAAATATAGATCGACCCCCTTTCGCTTTACGAGAAACCAAAGTTGAGTATAGTCGGTGGAAGAAATACCGGCGAGGTCGTATGAGATCAGTCAGGTGTCGAAGTTTACTTGTTCGAGCGTACCGATAAGCAAATCGACGGAAATTTGAGAAGATACCGGGCTCCAAAACCTCAATTTGGGTCGCGTGAAGTATATGCTGTAACTTCGACGAACGTAAAATGCTATGTTTGTCCTTGGATATCGCCGCATCGAGCGTTGCTGCTACTTAATGCTTCAATTTACGACCTCGCTATATTTCTTCCTCCGACTATACATGCGCACTTTACGGCTTAGATTCCTGTCTTCCTGTACAATGTTACTTCCAGTAATTTAAATGCTTGCAGACATCAGGAGAAAATTGTTCACCAAATTTTCAGTATATTTTCTTGTAAACAAAATTGTCAAAAATTTGAGACCACTGTGCAACTGCAAACTATGCAAGAATTGTCAAGAAAAATATTAGAAATTTTCAAAAACTTTTAATTACGCAAATCTACCAAATTGAAACGAATTGTTATCAATCTCTGCAAAATTTCAAATTTAACTGAATTTCGTCTGAAGAAATTTACAACTTTTTCCGTACAAACTATACCGAAAGTAGACGATGAAAGTATGTTACTTCGAATGCTACAAACTCGCGATAAAATTACGAAGTAAAGTAACGATGTAAAATCTTGGATGAGATCCAACATTCCCATGAATCTTCTCTCTGAATTCCGAATCCTCGATCGACGTTCACATTCAGATTACCTAATTAACCAAAAAGGGTCCGGTTGTACAGCGAAGCGTGGCTACAGCGGCCTGTAATTCCGTAAAACGTAGCCAATGGAAACGTCAGAGTCGTTCGATCGAAACGGGTTCGCCGTCGATGCGCGAATGAAACCGTTCTATTTTCAGCGAAAACACGAATCGCAAGCAAAGAGAGAGAGAGAGGAAGAGAGAGAGAGAGAGCTTTCGCGCAAAGCAAACGCCGAAACAATGGGGAGAAGGAATAGACGCCGCGAGTCGCGAGAGCGCGCGGACAATGAAAATGGATGGCAAATTTTTTAACGAGTGACATGGTGTGTTTAAAAGCGTGTTTCTATTAGATGCCAGCGTTCAGTTTTCTACACACACCGTACGCAAAAGTAATGGAAAATTCCATGAAAGCTAAAAGGTAGACTCTGCTCTCTGTACGAAACACAACATGGAGAAAAATTCAAAAGAATCTTTTTTCTCGGGGGTTGTATTCAATTTTTTATGCACAACTGATCATTAAAACCGATATTACCAATGTAGTAGTAAAATTTCACACAGCTCTTTAAATTGTAAAGAAAATTTTAAGGACGAAGTGTAAATTTAGTGTACAAGGTTATCTGTATATGAAAGAATTTGAATCTACGTAGTTTTCCTTCGTTCGACTATACGCTTAACGCTAGAAGCACTGGTTGGGTCAAAAGTGAGCCATTAGCTACTTTCCAAGAATAGTGAATGCTCGATACTGGTAAGTACTATCGTTTGTAATTTTTCTACATTGTTTTCCGCATGTACACTTCTATTTCTACCGACATTTTTTCTTTGTATTTTATTTTATTAGCAATTAGAATAAATTTGTCCATTGACGGTGTCCTCCTTAACCATTAATTAGGTCTGCTGGCCATTCTATCGATCTGAATCTAATTTTTGAATCACGCTTTAGTTACATAAAAATTCGCTTATGGAAAGCCGCTAACGGGTCACTTTTGACCCGGTCGATCTTTCCAGTGTCAATGTCTCCGGGTCAAAAAAGACCCAGAAACCGTAGGTGCAACAATTCTCGTTACCAGAACGTCATATGAACTTAAACAATAATGTTTTAATACAACGTTAAGGGGACCCAAACTTGATAACAGCAAAAGTTATTAGAGAAGTAAAATGGCGTTGGGTCAGAAAAGACCCAAAGACCGTTCTAGAGTTAATAAGATTAATTCAGAGCACGAAATTGTGTATCTTTGTCTAAGAGGAATTACTCTAGTACTACTTCCTACTTCTTTCCAAAAAAATAACGAAAATTATCTCCAATACACGTTACTATTACACCCTTTACCACACACCATCTTTAAATTAGTTTTCAGTCAAATTACTCTCACGATCTTCCCCGAAAGAAGACCAACTTTGAACTTCTCACCGTTCGCCGAGCTTTCTTTCAAAATCTCCCAGCAGAGAGCTCCTAAAACCAGTCTAATTTCACACCCAATCCTCCTTCATCCACGTGAAAGTCCCTCATCGCCGCCAACTTGCCGCGTTACCCCCGAAATAAACCGCAGACACTGTGCACCAGCGTTCACAAGAAAAAGACCAAAGTTTCCGCGTAAAATCTCGTAACGACGCGTGCAGAATCGCGTCCCTTCCTCTCGATCTATATGGCAAAGATCGGATAGATAACTTAACGACGCCAGCTAGTTTTCCGTAACGAAGAAACCGACGAGAACGATCTAACCTGTGAAGCGACGTTCGAAAGTTCTCGCGTCAAAAGCCACTTTTGTCAAAGTTACGCTGAGTTCTGATTTCACGAATGTGACGGGAATTATCTGTTGTGTGTGTAATTGTACATATTTGAGAGAATTGTTGATTCTGGATCAAGTTTAACGAGATATTTGGGTGAACCAAAGTGGAGGTGAATCGAGAAAGTATACTTAATACGGTCAATGCGTTTCAACAACTCACAATTGTATCTCGAGATTTCATTCTAGTGACATCATCTACAGAATTTTTGCTTTAAGTAATACATCCTTCAAGAGAGTAGACTTCTTTTCTGGATCCAACAGTGTATTCAGAAGTGCTTTCAGAGCTTTCTTGAACAGTTGATCCTCCTTTTTAGAAATTTTAAATTATCCTATCTATTCTTAAATAAATAAATAAATAATGCATTGACACTGCATTCTAATTATCATAAACACAGTTTTGATGCTTAATTCTCATTGCACAAAATAATTCTTAAATAAATAATGTATCGACACTGCATTCCAATTATCATAAAGACAATTACTAATGCTTAATTCTCGTTGTAAAAAATAATTCCAAATGTAAAGACGACAAAGATGACTCTTGTGATATTTTCAATCAATTACAACACTGAAATCTATTTCAACAAAGTTTCCACGAACACCACCACGAATATCATTCACCGTTAATTAATTTCAATTTCCTTATCCAGTTCTTAAACGTAACATCACACCTCGAAAGCTTCTCCCGTGCACTTTTGAACTGCAGGTATTCGTCAGAGGCCGAGTCCCAGGCAACACGGGGACTCGTTAAAGTTGACGGAAGGCAGTAAAGGAGATCGGTGAAATGCAAAGTGGAATCCGCGAGTGACTCGATATTCGCTACGACGATGCCTCGACTCGATTAAACTTTTATCACCGCGAACGAGGGGCCGCGCTAGAATTCCGATCAAGGAAAAGCCCGACAGAGCGTCCTCATTTAGCTAATGCTCCCGAGATCGCGAGAATTACCTTTTGATAGATTCACGATCGTCTCGTGGGACCGGACCGTGGCAGCCTACTACTTCCATCACGTAGAAACTGTGGTGGTCGATGAATAACCTAATACTGGGGTGCCCTTCGCACAGCTTCCTTGGGAAATTTGCGAAAAATTATGATGTCCTGTGATAATGTGATTGCGAGGTTTAGGGATGTAGTGGTTCGGTGTTGTTTCAGGTTTTTGTTTTTGTTGGGGAAGGGGAAAGGAATTTGAATTAATGAATTTGTGAGTTTGAGAGTTGGAAAATTTGAAAATTGGAATTTGGAAGTTTGGAAAAATGAAAATTGGAATTTGAAAGTTTGGAAATATGAAAATTGGAATTTGAAAGTTTGGAAATTTGAAAATTGGAATCTGAAAGTTTGGAAAAATGAAAATTGGAATCTGAAAGTTTGGAAATATGAAACACGATCGTCTCGTGGGACCGGACCGTGGCAGCCTACTACTTCCATCACGTAGAAACTGTGGTGGTCGATGAATAACCTAATACTGGGGTGCCCTTCGCACAGCTTCCTTGGGAAATTTGCGAAAAATTATGATGTCCTGTGATAATGTGATTGCGAGGTTTAGGGATGTAGTGGTTCGGTGTTGTTTCAGGTTTTTGTTTTTGTTGGGGAAGGGGAAAGGAATTTGAATTAATGAATTTGTGAGTTTGAGAGTTGGAAAATTTGAAAATTGGAATTTGGAAGTTTGGAAAAATGAAAATTGGAATTTGAAAGTTTGGAAATTTGAAAATTGGAATTTGAAAGTTTGGAAATATGAAAATTCGAGTTTGAAAATTTGAAAATTCGAATTTGTAAATTAGAAAATTTGAAAATTCAAAGCTTGAAAGTTTGAAAATTTTAAGTTGCAAGTTTGAAACTATGAAAGTTGGAATTTAAAAGTTTGAAAGCTTGAAAATTGGAATTTAGAAGTTTGAAAGTTTGCAAATTCGAATTTCAAAGTTTGAAAATATGAAAATACGAATTTGGATAATCTCGCGACCGCTTTCCCGGCAACGGTAAAACGAATACGCTGTTCCTGGAGATGACAGCGTTAAATTTCTGCCTTAATGTAATCGATCGAATTTGAACGTGAAATCTATAACAGCGCGAGTAACGATTAATTTGCAGTGAAACATGTAAACCTGACGAGGCGAGCGAAGGGGAAATGCACGTATTTCGATTCCCATGCGGAAAACAGGAATTCCCGTGAGCGTTATTTTTCGCGTCGGATCGAATTGCATGCTTTATATTCATGAAATCGGCTGGAAAAAAATGGTATCGATGCTTAAACACTTGTTCGACAATAACAGTGTCGGTGAACAACCGATATAACTGTCTTCAAATTTTGCACCAGTCCTGATCATACGATTCTACATTTATTCAAATAAAAATCATCGCTACGTACCAATTTTTCCACTTCTATATTGCTCGAAGAAATTTCATTATTTTAAACAGGTATATCAAAACAAAGAATCTTCATCGAATTAATAACTAATTAAAATGCAAAGACCTGAGATCAAATATCCCTATTCACTTCGATCGATGTCATATGGAACAACATTCACCCTAAGATCATTCTCAAAATACTAATCACCGTTCGTAACAATATCTCTCTACACTTGAATCTTCTCAAAATTACAAAGTACCACATCAGTCACAATAAAACACGTTCACCCTAGAACCGTTCTCAAAATACTATTTACCTTCACTCTAAACCAAATCCTAATCCATTAGCAACCACATGTCCTATCCAATTACGCCTACAAATTCAACCTTCCCCAATACCGACACAACTACCCTTTCCATTACACCTCAAAACGTTTCTCTAAACACCAGGGCTACACGTCCGCTCAAAAATTCCTCCGGAACCTTCCTCGATTCTCCTCAAACAACACCCACTTTCTCCCTTCTTTCTCTCCCGCGTCGTCACCAGACTAAATCCGAAGAATAAAGACAAAAACTGCGCGCGACACAAAGGGTCCGCAAAGAGAGAGAGAGAGAGAGACAGAGAGATGAGAAGAAAACGGAGAGAGAGCGAGATAAAGGGATGAAAAAGGAGAGAGACGAAGCGAGGTAAAAGAAGAGAGGCGAAGCGAAGTAAAACAAGAGAGACGAAGAGAGGGAAAAGAAGAGAGATGAAGAAAAGAAGGAGAGAGACGAGGCAGGGTAAAAGAGGGGAGACGAAGCGCTGCAAAAGGGGAGAGACGAAGACAGGATGATCCTCCGTGTGTCCAGGTGAATGAAAAGAGAGCGTGGGCAATATTCGAGGGCGGTAATAAAAAGCGGAGAAACAGTGGCTCTGGGCGTCGGGATATGGGATCGAGTAGGAGGATGAGGGCGAAGAGGGGGTCGGTGGTGGATGGGCGTCTGGTAAAAAGGACGCGGGCGATGAAGACGGAAAAGCGGATAAACGCGGGCGACGCCGGTTCGCGTGGCCACGCCAGGCCACCACGTTGTGCACATAACGCGCGCGACGCCGCCGACGCCGACGCCGACGCCGACTGCTGCAATGCGGCGATGTCGGCATTTTAATTGAAAACGCCGGCTCGCTCGCGATACCAGCCTCTTCTCCTCTTCTCTATCCGCTCCCAACCAACCACTTCTCGCTTCTTCGCTCATCCATTCGTGGTTTATTAATGAACGTTAATGTCGTAGGTGCGCGGCTCGTTCCTTTTAATTGCGTCCCTAAATTATTCACCGTGGACGCTACCACTACCACACTGCTACTGCCTTGCCTGACTGCTGTGTGCTACTACCGCGGACCGTCCGTACCGTCCACCTTACGGATTCTTCCTGTTTGCTGTTCTTCAACGAGATTCGCACGAGGGCAACGAACTGGAAGTTGGGATAGGTGTGCAAGGGAATGGGATACGGTTGGACGTGGCTCGCTGGCAATTCGGTGCGTAGGATCGTGTGTGAGATAGGACGGTTGTTGGAGATTCTTGATAGAACCTGCCTGGATTATAATTGACAGCTTTTTTGGACGAGATTTTATCGAATGGACGGTGTAAGGGTTTGAGTGTCCTTGCGGTTTTTATTTGGTGTATTTTGAGTCTTTTATTGTCGGTGGGACTTTTGCGCGGGACGCTTGAGCGGTTGCATAAAAATTGACGTTAATTTAGTGTCCATTAGAGAAGTGACGATTTCTTGAAAAAGTAATTTTGCCAAGGAAGGCTTGAAATTAGAGAATTAGAGGACACGTTACCACAAAATCTTTCAAACGCATCAAAGATCAAAAGAAAAATTACAGCGAATTACAATTTTCCATTTCGATGGTAGAAGCAAGAGTGAATAATTATCGTGATAATGTAACAAAACGATAAACAAATGAAATGAGACTTACGGAGTATTAAGCAACCACATGTACACACATCGAAACCACCCACTCGACGCTGTACCAAAGATCAAGTTCATCGACCCACAACCTCACTCTCCTCACCCGAATCCCCAGTACACCCAGCTTACAACCTTCGTTACAATAAGAGAAGAAAATTTCATCCGCGAAGAGTACCCAAACTCACCCTGAAACTCTCGGTTTTAAATCCTCCGGAGTGGAGTATATACTTTTGGAAATGGACGGGCTCGATGGCGGATGGTAACCGACCCCGGTGGACCGGCAGACGAGATGGAATGGCGTCGACGGACTGACAAGCGGGGAGAGAAATGAACGAGAGATACAGAGAGAGAGAGAAGCCGGACGCAAAGGGAGACGCATTGTTTACAGTAATGAAGGCGTAAATAAGTGACGAGCCGCGCGGCGCATCGATCTCGGTCGGGCCACGGCTCTGTTTGATACGGCACTGCTCTCGGGGGCGGCCACCCCCGCAGCCAGCCACCCTCTGACTGCACACAGACGTCGACCGGCTCCTTTTCCGCCTCCTGTCTCTCCTCTCTCTCGGTTTAATAACCTCTTTCTATCGTGGTTGCTATCGCGAAGCACGATAAGCGGCGCGAGCCTCCGTTTCGCGGATCATCGAAAGCGAGACGTTAATTAACAATTAAAAATTTCGCGAATATAGGATTTCTCTCTCCTGTACTTTTTCCCTCCTTCGTTTCCTCCCCAGGGTCCAGATTAACGCGGCTTCGTGTCAGTTAACCGGATGGAACGCTTTTAGGGGTTTTACGGAGTTACTGGTTATGGGAGTTTTATGATTTTCTCGGGGTGCACCCGAATGTGCTCTCGAATTCCACGGTTTTCTTTCAATATTTCATTTGTGTTGTTGAAACGTGAAAGAATATTTGGTAAACAAATGGTTTGTGAAAAGTCTCCTTCGACATCTAATTTTCGCCAACCTAATCTTCGTGCGACGCGACATCCTGTTCCCATTTTCTGATTTTTACCGCTGTTTTAACGCTCAAACAGCGGATGCTGGGTCAAATGTGACCCGACAGAAAAATCTTTTTCGTAAGCAAGCGAAATCACATTTTTTCTTATTTTACTAGACATTCTATTGTTTCAAATTGTACAAACATATTTCGATTAAAGTAACAAATATACCGATAAGAGAGGAGAATCGTGACTCTATCGAATTATGGTTGAAACAAGAGACATTTAGAAACCGGGTCAGTGGTGAAGGTTAACGCATTTGCAATGCATTTTTTAAATATTTTCATTAGTGTGTACATTTTCACGCTACATTTGCACGGATGTTTGCACGAAACCGACACCGTTCTTGCGAGTCGATGGTAAACACGATACCCTAATCGCGGAGTACGATAATTCAGTGGCTCGTCGTCTTCCGTTTTCCTTTCTAGGATGGACGTTTATAAGGAACATTTATTACACGTTTATTCTACACGCTTTTGATATAT
>NW_017100231.1:1077598-1092170 GCF_001263275.1 Habropoda laboriosa | reverse complement strand
AAGAAAATTCATGAAAATTAGGTCACACGTGCCAAGTGAAAGACTACACCTACCCTTTGCGACAAAGAGATCTACGTGGTCGCGGATCGATGAGATCATCGAAGGATAAGAATGCGTCGATTGGAAGCGATCCTTTAACCAACGTGCATTTAATCAATAATATTATCAATAACGATAAATATTGCTAGTATTATTCAAAATATACATAAAAATTACAACAATAGTGATTTTGCAGTACAACAAAATGACATCAATAGTGATTTTGAAGTGTAACAAAATGACAACGATACTGATTGTGCAGTGTAACAAAATGACAACAATAGTGATTGTGCAGTATAACAAAATGACAAATAGTGAATTTGCAATATAACAAAATGGCAACAATAGTGGTTTGAAGTACACCAAAATGACATCAATAGTGATTTTGAAGTGTAACAAAATGACAACGATACTGATTGTGCAGTGTAACAAAATGACAACAATAGTGATTGTGCAGTGTAACAAAATGACAAATAGTGAATTTTCAATATAACAAAATGGCAACAATAGTGGTTTGAAGTACACCAAAATGACATCAATAGTGATTTTGAAGTGTAACAAAATGACAACGATACTGATTGTGCAGTGTAACAAAATGGCAACAATAGTGATTGTGCAGTGTAACAAAATGACAAATAGTGAATTTTCAATATAACAAAATGGCAACAATAATGGTTTGAAGTACAACAAAATGGCAAATATTGATTCTGCAGTACAACAAAATGACAACAATAGTGATTTTGCAGTGTAACAAAATGGCAAATAGTAATTTTGAAGTGTAACAAAATGACAACAATAGTGATTTTGCAGTGTAACAAAATGACAACAATAGTGATTGTGCAGTATAACAAAATGACAACAATAGTGATTTTGCAGTGCAACAAAATGACAACAACAGTGATTTTGCAGTATAACAAAATGACAACAACAGTGATTGTGCAGTATAACAAAATGACAACAATAGTGATTTTGCAGTGTAACAAAATGACAACAATAGTGATTTTGCAGTACAACAAAATGGCAAATAGTGATTCTGCAGTACAACAAAATGACAACAATAGCGATTTTACAGTACAACAAAATGACAACGAAATTATGCACGGTGCGGAATTTTCAAGAAAATTGAGCTCCAAATGCTGCCAAGTATTTTTTGCAATCATGATCGTGAACTTATGGTTGCAAAAGTAATGACAACAAAATTATGCACAGTGTGGCACCTTAAAGAAAATTGAACTCTAAATACTGTCACGCATATCGATCGTGAACTCACGGTTGCAAAAATTATTAAAGCGAATCAAAAATATTATCGTCAATACTGAATTAATTGATATTATTGATCATATGCAGGAAGCTTTAGTAATTTCAGAGTTTGCTGCACTCGATACAGTGTCACGCAAACGCACAGAATAGCGCTGTTTCATAAATCGTTAAAGATTCCCGACGTTTCAGTATACGTATCTTACGTAAAGCAGCAAATATAAATGACTCACAAGCGTTATTAGTCACTTTCACCCTTATCAATATTACCACACAGCACGTCACACGAATGAAAAATCAGTGAAAAATCATTGAAATCGTAGGGAACGTATCGATTAACTCTATTTTAAGAATCGTACAAATTCGTACATACGCGATTTCCTTATAATCGTTTCGATTTCCAATTAATCACGCGCGAGTGAAAAAGAAAAACTCCGCGACGATAAGCGACACGATCGCCACAGCCTGAGAGCCAAGATGAATATTATGCAATATCGGCGCAACGCACCGCGATAACGTGCAATCGACCTTGTCCATGCGTTTCAGAGACCAGCGACAAACAGCGTGTCGGGTTTCGCGTTAGGCTGCTAGACGAGTAACCTAATTATTCAAGAAGTGGACTAATTTGAACGATGCCGCGGACGTGGATTAATTTCTCTGGCTCGAACAAGGAAGAGCGCAATTATGAATGGTATTATAACGCTCGGAGGATGTCGTTCATTTGTATGGTCCAATGTCTCGGATATTATTGAGAAGTTATCGAGATTATTCGCGTAATAAGGGAAATTTAACGAAGTTCCTTCCAAGTTTATTTGAAACTTTTTTAACCATCGATTCCTCATTGTTGGAATTTTTCATTCGGAGATCATTCTTAGCTGAAATTTTTTATTCAGAGATTATTCCTAGTTTAAATATTTTATTCGTACATTATTCGTAATTGGAATTTCTCATTCGTAGATCATTCTTAGCTGAAAATTTTTATTCGTAGATCTTTCTTAGGTGAAATTTTTTATTCGTAGATCTTTCTTATCTGAAATTTTTTATTCGTAGATCATTCGTAATTGAAAATTTTTATTCGTACATCTTTCTTAGGTGAAATTTTTTATTCGTAGATCTTTCTTAGGTGAAATTTTTTATTCGTAGATCATTCGTAATTGAAATTTTTCACTCGTAGATCATTCCAAGTTGAAATTTTTTATTCGCAGTTGAAATTCTTTATTCGTAAATTATTTGAAATTGGAATTTTTTATCCGTGCATTATTCGTAATTGGAATCTCAATTTAGCGATATTAAAATAGCAGTTATCACTGTTAAGTTACACTAGTCGGATTATTATAAATGACAGAAAGAGATCTTCTGGCTATCATCAAGGATAAAATTCAGATATCAAGTGCAAACTGGCACTCGACGATACTTCGGGGAAGTCAAGCGAATTGTAGCAAATTTAGACGTGTTATACAATATTTAAAGATATTTAAAGGAGAATACGACATCTTTAATACTACGTTTCTGCGGAGACGTATTTAAATGATAAAAGAAACTTTTAAAAATATCCAAATATTCCTCTCTCTATACGTAATCTCTTACCTAAAACGTCACTCGACGAGTGTATTCGATTTGGGTGTAAGAGAAAGCCGGAATAAAGAAACTTTCCTCTTCAAATGTATCCTCATTTCACGAAAAAAAAAGAATTTACATTCCGCCCAGAACTAGTTCAGTGTTGCATTAACGTACTTTATCACACGCGTCATTTTTATGCGCTACATATGTGACAAAAATTAGCATCGAATAAGAATCGTGACGCTTTACGATTCCTCGAATTAGACTCGCGCTGATCTCAGCGTACTGCGCTTCAAGTAATTTTTGAGACGGTGACGTTCGTCGAAGCACTCTAGATCGAATTAGAAACGTGCAATGTTAAGTATGTGATAACGAAAGAAATTATTTCCCCTGTACTTTGCCAAAAAAGAAAACAAAGAAAAGAAGAAATAGAATAAATACCTAAAGAACAGAGGAATTGAAAAATGAAAATTTATGTAATTATGCTGAACACTTGATTAACTTGTTATGAAACTGGACGTTGCAAAATCGATCGGAACAGTTGTCAACAATGTGACAGCGGAAAATGTTGATTCATGAAATTGCTTCGAACGAATAAGATATTTATGCGTGTGCAATTAATTTTATCACAATACCGATCTACGAACGCGGCATTCTTAACACTAAACTTGAACTCGTTAACGACAAGTCTGCTACTTGTTATTTAACTTCTACGTTAAAAATCCGACTGGTTTTAAAATACGTCTAGACAGTACACATTTGTACCGTTTGAAATTCTACACACGTTTGTAATATATACGAACTTTTACACTATCTCAAACACTTGTCAGTCAAACCGAATACACAGTCGTACATTGTCGCGGTTGAACAGTCTCATACTTCGCTCAAATTTTAGATCAAATGAACGTCGTCAGAGAAATCAAATAGAATATTTGAGGAGACAATTACTTGCATATCTACGCACTAAAATACTGTATATGAGAGAGCAATCATGTAGAATATATAAATAATTTCAATTCTACACTTCAGTGGGTGACATAGAGGAATTTGCAATATAGAAATCATTTCAATTCTACACTTCAGTGGGCGATATAGAGGAATTTTCAATATAGAAATCATTTCAATTCTACACTTCAGTGGGCGATAGCCATTTCAATTCTACACTTCAGTGGGCGATGGTCATTTCAATTCTACACTTCCATGCGTAATACAGAGGCATTTTTAATACAGAAATCATTTCAATTCTACGCTCTACTATCAATATTCTTCAATGCATAATATACAGTCACCCGCAATATAGAAGTCATTTCATTCTACACTTCAATGCGCAAAATGCAATCATTTGCAATAGAAAAATCATTTCAATTTTACACTTCAACGTGTAATATGCAGTCATTTATAATATCGAAATCATTGAAATTCTACACTTCCGCGCGCAATACAGAGCCATTTTTAATATAGAAATCATTGAAATTCTACACTTCCGGGCGTAAGACACAGGCATTTTTAATATAGAAAGCATTGAAATACTACACTTCACTGTGCAATGCAGAGGAATTTTTAATATAGAAACTATTTCAATTCTACACTTCCGCGCGTAATATAGAACCATGTTTAATACAGAAACCGTTCCAATTCGACACGTTGTTATAAATATTCTCCAGTGCGTAATACACGGTCATCCGCAATATAAAAGCCATTTCAATTCTACACTTCAACGCGTAATACACAGTCATTTGCAACATAAAAATCACCTCAATTCTACATTCCACCGTCGATATTCTTCAATGCGTAATAAACGTCTGCGAAGGACAGAAACGCAGTACTCAACGAACAGACCATAAATCCACGACAGACTCGTGGAAGATCGACATTAAACCGCGCTTACGTCATCCTTCATACGGGAAGACGGTCTTCGATATCATTGGGAGCATCTCGTCGTCGTCGTCGTCGTCGCTCTCGCCACGCCTAATTATCATCCCTTGCTCGTAAAACTCAATCGAAAGCAGTGTTGTGTACGTGAACATCGAAAAAAGAAGAAAAAAAAAAGAACCAGAGTCGAAACGATATGAATGCACGTTAGAGAAAATACAAGAGAGGAAAAGAAAATGGTTGAAAGAGGGAGAAAAATCGTCGCGGAGAAACGACACTGTGCTAAATTCGTGATTTACAAGTGGAACGGAAGTGGCTATCGCACAAAGCTGTGCGCGCAAACCTAATACACTCGTAAACGAATTTTATTGTCGCGTGGTTGCGCAAACAAGTAGCTAGAGGCTGGCTCCGCGGAAAATAGAGCGGTGCGTGGCGTGGCTATCGACGATAGCTCGAATAATATCGAACGTCGAGTTACTCGAGGAAAATCCTCGTTTCATTACGATGCCGTTAAACGACGTCTTACGCTACGAAAATATCCACTTATTTTCTTCGACGAATATGTTGAAAACGTTTACTTGTACATTTTCAATTGTCGTTTAATAACTGAACAACCAGAACTGAGTGTAGTATATATTCTCCCTTTTTGCACATTTAGGTACACTATGCAAAAAACTTCAAAATTAGAATGTCTAATAATTGGCATATATAATTATTTTTTTCATTTCAACAAAAATCACCATACCCTGGAACTAGAGCACCTAATTTAAATAATTTCTGAAATTTGTCATTTTTACAAGTTTGGTTGCTCTAAGTGTTAATTTGATGCAAGTGTTGCTAACTTATTCAGATTAATTAGTGGGAAATTTTTGTCGATATTTATATTATTCCTTACTCGATATTAAACAGAATTACGTTTTATACCAGAATTCCCACAGATTCGCCTAATTTCGTATTTGAGGAAGAGAATATCGAGACACCGAAAGTCTCGCGTTCTTTCGGAACAACGAGAATTTTTGCGGACGAGCAAGAAGCAAGAGTGGCTTCCGTTCGATTCGAGAAGCGTGTTTACAACTTCGAGAGCATCCCACGTCGGCCAGAAGCCGAGTTATTTGCAGTCGCGCTATTGCACCCGGATCACGGCCTGTTTTTGCGCCAAACGGCAGAGAGAGAGAGAGACCAGAGGCATGGTTAAGCAGCGCATCGAGGACCAGATTATCGCATACTTTACGCCGCATTTCATAATTCCGCGTTCAACGCCGCGAGCAAAAACTTACTCCGTGATCGTATTTTATCAACACACCCTTTATACAATTTTCCATTCGTTCGAACATTCTTCCTTGAAAATTTACATCCTATTTCGTGATATCTACTTGGAACGTAGATGTGCAAGCTAATAATAATTTCCTCTGTGAACTCCTATCGATAATTCACCCTTTGTAGAATTTTAATTCGTTCGAAGATTCTGTTTTCAAATTTAGATCTATTGGTGATCGACTGTACAATAATTTTCACGTGAATTGTAAATTTTGGATCAGTTCTAAATGTGTATTTGATTAACCCTTTGCATATTTTCCATGACAGCAGATCTATGGACCTCCGTGAACTGTTCGCTACATGTTCTGAGATCTCAGCAGTGAAACAGTTCGAAAGAACCAATTTCTAATACAAATTACATTAATTTTTGCTACTTCCTTATAGAAAAAAAGGGCCTTCCAGTGCAAAGGGTTGATATTATAGTTGAATACTGGACATACAATCTGATCTACTCTCTGGTGTGAAAATAACCAAGTCGTAAATGTGCTGTTTTACACGACAAAATAAATAAAAAATTAATAAATTGAAATCGACTGCTTCTTAGTTATGTCACTGCTAATGTCAAACGAATAATTTGAACGATCGAACAATGATCTGCTCTTCGGTGTGAAACTAATTAAGTCATGAATGTGCTGTTTTACATAACAAAATAAATCAAAAATTAACGAACTAAAATTGACATTCCCTCGAGCTATATTCATTCCTCATTCACCCTCTGTCGAACAATTCAAAACACTATATCAATGCAAACTATTTACAATCATCCCCAAACCAAAGATCTACCCTTCCTAACTCGAAAACACTAAGCGACAGACTTCCTCCCAACAATTTCCCCTAACGCACAATCCACACTTTCAACGTCTCCTCCCCAACAAACCCTCAAATTCCTCCAAACACCGCGTCCCCGAAGAATCAACCTCCCGCCATCGACAACACCGTCAATCCCACCTCAAAACTACAAAAATAACCGCAATAAACTCCACCCTCCCTCTCACGCCCAAAACCGAAAAGCACTTTTTCTCCCTTTCCAGCAAGCCTACCGACTCTCCTCTTCAGCCCCTCTCGCCGAACGTTTCCCTCCCTGGACTCACGCGAGAAGGATAACGAAACGTGTTCCGGGGCGAAGGCTTTCTACGTGCTAAAAATATCCACCCGCGACGTCGGTTTATCGATAATGATGGCGGTATAATACGAAACGCGTGTAGAACAACCGTTTCTATCTTTAGAGGCGAGCCATCTCGAAGCGGTGAAAGAAACGCGCGAGAGATCGAACGAGCAGATGAGTGATCTCGAGCGCATGAGCGCCTCGTCGCGTCTGCAGCAACGGGAGTTACTCTTCGCCTTCTGGATCTCGCTTCGCCGCGGCAGCAGCACGCGGGTTCACTCAACGACGGTTGGGCTCTCTGTGCAACGAAGAAACGAAGGAAGAGGGAAAAAAGGAGAAGGAAGAAACTGAAGAGACGAAGGAGACCTTAGGAAGAAGACGCATGGCGGATGGTTGAACGTGGTACAGCTACGCGGTTACTATTTTCGAGAGCAATGTTTATCTGGCCCGGATCAAATATATAGTTATGAGTTCCAGAAGGCGGCCGATAGTTCCTCGAACCGGTCATTATTAGCAGGAGGACCGACCAAAAATAAGCGCGGTCCACTCTTGTCTCTTCGGTGGAACATCGGCGACATGCCAGAATCGTGAGTGGATCTTCGATCGCTGACTGCGTGCATTTCGATGATTGTTTTAGAGATAGAGAGAACGGACGGGTTCGAAATTTTCGTATGACTCCAGAGTGACTGAAAAATTTCTCTAGCTGAATTTTCATGATTGTTTTAACATTAGAAGGGTCAAGCTGGTTCAAAATCACTGATTAGCAACTTTCCAAAAGTGAATTGTTATGTGACTCAAAGGTTGACTGAAAAATTTCTCTCACTGAATTTCGACGATTGTTTTAACACTAGAATGGTTTTATGCAACTCAAAGGGTGACTGAGAAACTTCTCTCACTGAATTTCGACGATTGTTTTAATACTAGAAGGACCAGTCAGGTTCAAAATCACAAATTAGCAACTTTCCAAAAGAGAATTGTTACGTGACTCAAAGGGTGACTGAGAAATTTCTTTCGCTGTTTTAATACTAAAAAGACCAATCAAGTTCAAAATCAGAAATTAGACACTTTCCAAAAATGAACTGTTATGAGACTCAAAGGGTGACTGAGAAACTTCTCTCACTGAATTTCGACGATTGTTTTAATACTAGAAGGACCAGTCAGGTTAAAAATCACTGGTTAGCAAATTTTCTAAAGTGAATTTTTAGGGAACTCAAAGATTGACTGAAAAATTTCTCTCACTGAATTTCGACGATTGTTTTAACACTAGAATGGTTTTATGCAACTCAAAGGGTGACTGAGAAACTTCTCTCACTGAATTTCGACGATTGTTTTAATACTAGAAGGATCGGTCAGGTTCAAAATCACTGGTTAGCAAATTTTCAAAAGTGAATTTTTAGGGAACTCAAAAGTTGACTGAAAAATTTCTCTCACTGAATTTCGACGATTGTTTTAACACTAGAAGGGTCAAGCAGTTTCAAAATCACAAATTAGCAACTTTCCAAAAGGGAATTGTTACGTGACTCAAGGAGTGACTGAGAAATGTCTCTCGCTGAATTTCGACGATTGTTTTAAGGCTACAAAGGTCAGTCAGGTTCAAAGTTACAAATTAGCAACTTACAAAATGTGAATTGTTATGTGACTTAAAGCGTGACTGAGAAATTTCTCTCGCTGAATTTCGACGATTGTTCCAATACTAGAAGGACCTGCCAGGTTCAAAATCAGGAATTAGCAACTTTCCACAAGTGATTCTTTCTATAACTTAAAGGTTGATTAAAAGATTTCTGTCATATCGAGCAACCAGCTCTGATTTCATCGAGACGAAAGGCAACTTACGAATCTCGAATTTCTCGCAGCTTCGAATGCTCGCAACGAGAGAGGAAGCTCGTAATAAAGAAGAAAGTAAATTGCGACTTATGAGTAATAAAGTTGCATTGATACGTGTTTCAACGATAATCCTTGTATAATGGCCCTGTAATCCCCCTGTAGAAAGTAGATTTTCTTTCTACACAAAAGAGTAAAACAGCCTCCTTAGAAGGACAACGTGAATTAGAAAGTCCAGAAGTCGTTATTCGGTAATTTCCCTCAATTACAAAACAACCGAGTACTTTGAAATTTTATTAACTTCGAATTTAAACGAACTTCTTTCACGACGAATCTAGAAATCCTCTGGCCGTTTCGAGATTACAATAGAGAGAGAGAGAGAGAGAAAAGAGAGTTGTAAACAGCGAACTCGAGAGGAAAATTGCTACGCGTAGACGTAAAATGTATGTCTTTTTTTTTTTTCAGAGAAAACTATGCCACAAGCACACGTTTAACATTTGTCAATGCATTTTTCTCCGTTGGCTCCGGGCGAGAGAGCATTGGTGGAGTAACAATAACGCGTATGAAGCAACTGGAAAAGACAAATCGCTTTGCATTCGAAAGGTTGTATTTACCGGCCGTAAACAGGAGTCGACGGATTGTCATAAACATTACCGTGTAACTGCCTCTCGCTTAGCTAATGCTGCATGGAGAAAATGGACGCAATGAAATCAATTCGAAAAGGCGCGCGTTTATACGTTTCAACATTCCAGAACAGCACACGTTGCAACGAATAGCTTAAGTCAACTTACATAAATTTCACTTTCTTTACTGCCTCGTGCAGCCTTAGTTGTAATTCTTGCAAATTGATCGGCAGCTGGGAATTGTGGAAAGTGGAACTTGGGGATAAATTCGAATGTGCCGAGTGAAATGTTTCGAAGAAATGGAAAAGTGAGGAGTTTCGATGACGAGAAGGGGTAACTGTAGTCGATGTACGGGAAATTCTTGTAATTTTTAACCCTTTTAGTGTATAAACTTAACTTTCTTTCGTTGCTTCGGATATTGTTATTTGGAATTTTCGCTGTAATTGTGAAACGCAAAATTTGGGGGTACCTTAAGTTAGGATCGTTATTTTTTCGAAAGGAATTTGGAACGCTTTTTCTGTATGAATTGGAATTAGGCTGTGGTGCAGCTGAATCATGCCGACTTATCGAATTAAATAGACAGTAATTTAAAAAAACAATGTACCAAAAATCTAAAGAATTATTTACCAAAATATCTGAAGAACTGATGTAATGAAGAAGACGCTAGGCTTTATAAAAACTATACCAAAATACCCAAAGAATTTGACTAAAAATCTAGAAATATCTAAAGAATTGATGTAATTAAAAAGACGCAAATTTTTATAAAAAGTATACCAAAACACCTAAACAATTTGACCAGAAATTTGAAAAGAATTATTTACCAAAATATTAGAAGAATTGATCAAAAATAGAACAAATCACTTGACACCCAATTAAAAAAAAAAAGAGAGACATTAATACAAACGTACACATTCTAATGAAATGAAAACAATTATTTCAAACAATACATCCTCGTCACTTCCACCTAAAAGAAACTTCACATAACACAGCCTACTACCCCCAAATTTAAAACCCTTACTAACCGCACGCAACTATTCGCGAAACTTCGAATCGCCGAAAAATCCAGCCGATTCCCCGCACCACGGAGAAACCGCTCGTGGAACGAGAAAATCACGGCGTACAGAAAATCGGGCGGTAATTCCGGAAAATTGGTGCAAGCGCCATGGAAACGAGGCGCAGGTTGGTAAAAATGAGCCGGTTAAAGTGCTCGTATTTGTCGCGTGTGTGGCACACGTCGTCCAGCCCAACTAATATCACGTCGACACGCCGTTGTTTGTATCGCCTCGATTAATTACGATTGTCAGCCGTATCTCCTCGCGAGCGGGTGGCGGCGCGCTCCAATTACATTTTCGCCCCGAAAGTCCGCGCGCATTAACCGACGATACATCGCGATAATTAACCAGCGGCTTTAATTAACCCGTTCGCGGCATCGTACAGGTTCTCCTTTCCTTTTTTCATCTCCGTCGCTCTTGGAAACTTGGGACCACCACCCGACGAGAGAAGACAATCGCCAGAGAAACCGCAGAGGCGCGATGTCACGGTCGAGTTAAAATTAGCAAGTCGACCGGATTCTAGAGGCGCTAGATGTACGTATGCGTTTGTGTGCGCGAATTCAACGAAACTATCTGGCGTCGCCTAGTTCTATTGTCTGTCGTTGGCTGGCTATCGATAAGACGCAACTCCATCGGAACTGGGTGAGTATCTTTGGGACGAGTATATCGCGCGGAGAGTTCCACCGATTGAAACTTCGATACGGGGGTGATGTTTCGATGATTGTTGCGCGTTGTTCGAGGAACTTCACGCTGTTGCGCCTCGATGGGTGATTTTTTTAACGGGGAACGCGAGGTGTTTTCGTGGAGGTAGAAGTGAGAAGGATTTGGCGAAGGTCTCTCGAGGGGGAATGATGGTTGCGTGGTTTTCAACGATGGGGAAATTATTCGTTTTTTATATTTATATTAGATTGTGGCGACCGCCACGCACTTAGGCCTGGCGACTCTTGGCCCTCGAGGACAAGAGTATTGCCTCGGCAATGCTGGCCCCGACTTCCTGGGACTTTCCCAGGGAAAAGGGGCTACTTAAGGGAGCCCCGAAAAAGGCACGAGGCCTTTTGTCGTAGACCTCTGCACGCGCATCATATAGTTTACATTTAAATAAATATATTTTCGTTACCCACTTTGCGAGTAATCATTTGCACCACGTCGCTTCCAAAGATTACATTTTTGATTTTTTTATCAGTATCAAATAGAAAATATCGACGCTGGGACTAGGGAAATCCTGGATTATTATCAGCGTTCGTCTTTTTACTTCATATTATTTATCTTTTTATTAACACAAGAACTACCGACCGGGTCAAAATGACCCATTAGTATCTTTCGAGAAAACGTGAATGTTCAATACTGGCAAGTGTCATCAGTTGTAACTTTCCGAATTTATTTTCTACAGGTGTGCTTCTATTTGCATCGATATGAATCGAATTTTCCAATTGTTTAGTCGTAAAATAGAATAAACCTAAGGGAATCCTGTAGCCGGATTTATGGCTTCAAAAGTGGTTACGTCGCAGGCAAGTATTTTGTTTTCACCAGACAAAGGTGTCCCTTTTCGGGTCTGGCACGGAACGTGTTAAAGAATCCTTGATTTCTATCGCAATTAGGGTTGCCATCCGTTCAGGTTTCTAAGGTTTTTGCCCTAGTTTTCACGGTGTCCAGAGACTTCCGGGGCTATTTTCTGTAGTGATCCGAGTTTTCCAACGCTCGCTGGCTGTCTAAACTATTTAGAAATAGTGTTGCGTTCGCATCAGAAGCTGTCTAAATCTTGCAATATCCTGATTAATCTAAAAAATAGAATTGTCCAGGTTTCAACCAAAAAAGTCCAATGTTTCAACGCTCTCTAGTGTCCTCTCCGCGTCCTATCCTGCGTTGCTTTGAAAAACCGTTGGAGCCCCCTCGTTCGACTTTCCGGGGAAAGGGCTTAGTTTATGGCACCCTCAGGTACCCGCGCGCTTTCTCTTCCTGGGTGACAAAGTCCAGGGCACCACTTCGCCGCCGAAATCTCGCATTTCTTACAATTATTTATTTTCTTCCTAGCATGAAATAAAAAATATTGACGCTGGGGTTGAGATAACGTGATGTATAGAATCAATTCTTTGATTTTCACTAGTGTCGGTTCTTTTTACTTCGTATTATTTATTCTTTTATTAATATGAAATTGTAAATATAAAAGTGTTCATTCTTGGATTATTATCAGCGTTCGTCTTTTTACTTCGTATTATTTATTTTTGCATTAATACGAAATAGAAAATATTGACGCTAGGACTGAGATAACGTGACGTATGATTTTTACTATTGTTGCTTCTTCTGGTTCATGATTATATCATTCGTTCTTTTGTAAGTTCGAAGAGGAAAATATTGAGTAAAGAAGTGATTTAGCTTGAACATGTTTCGCACATAGTGATTGTTAGCGCCATAACTCGGCCGCAAACAGCAAGCACTTTACTTTCGAGTGGACTGCAGTCAAAGGGTTAAGGAGAGAAACGAGGTGTTTCGATGGACATAAGACGATGAGAATTGATCGAATGTTTTGATGCTAAGAATGACATTTGAGTGGTTGTATTTTGTACCTTTTTACGTTGGAATTGAAATTATTAAACGGAAGATGTTATTGTATGGTTAAATTAAATTTTGGTAGATTTCAGATAGAGTGTTTCTTCTCTGTAATTGTACGACAAATCAGACCGACTGTAGAATAATTGCCGGGAAGAATAGGAGTTAATTAACGACAATTGCGAAGCCAATTCATTTTACACCAGCTTCAGATCAAAACCGTGCTCTTCTAGTTTCGATCAATTAACTCTGATATAACAAAAAAGACGCGTTATTTTTTTCTGATTCTGAGATTCAATCTACAATTTTGTGTAAATTATTGCTGCAAATAGAAACAAATTTATACTGTTAACCCTCTATGGGCCGAATATTTTTCTTTGACTGTAAAAGAATTTATGTAACGTAAAATTATGTTATATCGACCTATAAATGCAGAATGACAGTGAATTCAGCAGTTTCGACAATTTTATCATAACGAATACATATTGTAACTTTGAAGTAACAACGGTTATCGAGAAAGTTACTGGTTAATACGGAGACATTGTACAACAAGACGTTTGTGCCATTTTGTGGAAGAAAGTTCAATTATTTAATAAAATATCGATATATTAGTATGTGACTTGAAAGTTACACGGACCCATAGAGGGTTAACGAATATTAACTGTGAAACGAAAAGATTTCTATTTTATTTCGTGTAACATTTATTATCCATTACAGAATCGACGTTACTCGTGCCACAGAAATATCAGAAATAACGAAATTTCAAAAATATCCTACAAATCACGATAGCCGTCGATTAATTTCTTAAAAAATAACCAAAAACTTTCAATTTCCTGTAAAATTAATTGCTCATTGTAGAAAACACAAAAATATCAAAATAAAAATAATGAAAAACTAGGGGTATTACTAACCCTTTGAACTCCGAATTTTTTTTTGATTTTCTTTCCAATAATTCCCTGTTATTTTAAGAATTTTACTTGAAATGCACTTCAGAAGACAGTTGGTTGATAGGAACCGATTTAAACAATCTTTTTTCCTAATTATATTGGAAACAGCATTAAGGATTATATGTATGTGTACCTATTGCTCATCCAGGTAAAAAAAAATATTGCGAAATATAATACCAAAATATGTAATTATCGAAAATTCTGCGATAAAGACACTACAATTCACTCCATTTCCCTAAACAGTGTTCATCGATTAATTTCTCTGTGAAACAACAAAAAATGTTCGATTTCATAAAAAATTAATTGCCCATTGTAGAAAACAAAAATATCGAAATAAAAACAATAAAAAGATAGGAATATTATTAATATTACCAATTTTCTTATCAGAAATTCTGCCATAAAGACACTATAATTCGCTCCATTTCCATAAAC
>NW_017100231.1:1050482-1059567 GCF_001263275.1 Habropoda laboriosa | reverse complement strand
AAAGGGCTTAGTTTATGGCACCCTCAGGTACCCGCGCGCTTTCTCTTCCTGGGTGACAAAGTCCAGGGCACCACTTCGCCGCCGAAATCTCGCATTTCTTACAATTATTTATTTTCTTCCTAGCATGAAATAAAAAATATTGACGCTGGGGTTGAGATAACGTGATGTATAGAATCAATTCTTTGATTTTCACTAGTGTCGGTTCTTTTTACTTCGTATTATTTATTCTTTTATTAATATGAAATTGTAAATATAAAAGTGTTCATTCTTGGATTATTATCAGCGTTCGTCTTTTTACTTCGTATTATTTATTTTTGCATTAATACGAAATAGAAAATATTGACGCTAGGACTGAGATAACGTGACGTATGATTTTTACTATTGTTGCTTCTTCTGGTTCATGATTATATCATTCGTTCTTTTGTAAGTTCGAAGAGGAAAATATTGAGTAAAGAAGTGATTTAGCTTGAACATGTTTCGCACATAGTGATTGTTAGCGCCATAACTCGGCCGCAAACAGCAAGCACTTTACTTTCGAGTGGACTGCAGTCAAAGGGTTAAGGAGAGAAACGAGGTGTTTCGATGGACATAAGACGATGAGAATTGATCGAATGTTTTGATGCTAAGAATGACATTTGAGTGGTTGTATTTTGTACCTTTTTACGTTGGAATTGAAATTATTAAACGGAAGATGTTATTGTATGGTTAAATTAAATTTTGGTAGATTTCAGATAGAGTGTTTCTTCTCTGTAATTGTACGACAAATCAGACCGACTGTAGAATAATTGCCGGGAAGAATAGGAGTTAATTAACGACAATTGCGAAGCCAATTCATTTTACACCAGCTTCAGATCAAAACCGTGCTCTTCTAGTTTCGATCAATTAACTCTGATATAACAAAAAAGACGCGTTATTTTTTCCTGATTCTGAGATTCAATCTACAATTTTGTGTAAATTATTGCTGCAAATAGAAACAAATTTATACTATTAACCCTCTATGGGCCGAATATTTTTCTTTGACTGTAAAAGAATTTATGTAACGTAAAATTAGGAAATATCGACCTATAAATGCAGAATGACAGTGAATTCAGCAGTTTCGACAATTTTATCATAACGAATACATATTGTAACTTTGAAGTAACAACGGTTATCGAGAAAGTTACTGGTTAATACGGAGACATTGTACAACAAGACGTTTGTGCCATTTTGTGGAAGAAAGTTCAATTATTTAATAAAATATCGATATATTAGTATGTGACTTGAAAGTTACACGGACCCATAGAGGGTTAACGAATATTAACTGTGAAACGAAAAGATTTCTATTTTATTTCGTGTAACATTTATTATCCATTACAGAATCGACGTTACTCGTGCCACAGAAATATCAGAAATAACGAAATTTCAAAAATATCCTACAAATCACGATAGCCGTCGATTAATTTCTTAAAAAATAACCAAAAACTTTCAATTTCCTGTAAAATTAATTGCTCATTGTAGAAAACACAAAAATATCAAAATAAAAATAATGAAAAACTAGGGGTATTACTAACCCTTTGAACTCCGAATTTTTTTTTGATTTTCTTTCCAATAATTCCCTGTTATTTTAAGAATTTTACTTGAAATGCACTTCAGAAGACAGTTGGTTGATAGGAACCGATTTAAACAATCTTTTTTCCTAATTATATTGGAAACAGCATTAAGGATTATATGTATGTGTACCTATTGCTCATCCAGGTAAAAAAAAATATTGCGAAATATAATACCAAAATATGTAATTATCGAAAATTCTGCGATAAAGACACTACAATTCACTCCATTTCCCTAAACAGTGTTCATCGATTAATTTCTCTGTGAAACAACAAAAAATGTTCGATTTCATAAAAAATTAATTGCCCATTGTAGAAAACAAAAATATCGAAATAAAAACAATAAAAAGATAGGAATATTATTAATATTACCAATTTTCTTATCTTCCATAAACAGTATCCATCGATTAATTTCTCCAAAAATTTCACACAAAATTAATTGCCCATTATAGTAAACAAAAATGTCAAAATAAAAGAAACAAAAATAGAGATATTATTAAAATTACCGATTCTTTTGAAATTCTTCAGAAATTCTGCCATAAAGACACCGTAATCCACTCCATTTCCCTAAACGGTATAAACGAGGAACAGCATTCTCCCGGGTTCGTCAAAATGACACCGGGTAACGAGGACTAGCCGGAAGATTTTCGCAAGTACACGCTCGATGAGACGCGTTACGCGTGCATACTTTGCTCACGGTTAATATTTATGCGTTACACCGTATCCTGCACAATGTCGTGTTTTACATGCAAATATACGGGAGAAGTAACTGGAGGGAGAGAGGGGGGAGGGAAGGTGGAAGAGGAAGAATAGGAGGATGGGGAAGCGAAAAAAACTGCTGTCATTGCGCGACGCGCAGAAATTAAAGCGGTCCATGCGTGATTTATATTGTGCCGTATAAAACGGGGTAATGAATGCGTGGTGCCTGCGTACACACGGGGCGACGGGAAAGCTCGCGTAATCGATACGGGGCTTTAAGTTCGCGCCCCGCGTCGACGCGAATAAAATCAGTTTAAACGTTTCTTTGCTCCGCGTACAATGCTTTCTGGTCGCACTTTCGACACTTTCAAACAGGATTAAACGGTCGAATCTCCTGTGACAAATTTCTTTTCTCCCATTTTAACGAACTCTGGACAGCAGCGAAATTTCTGAAGTGTTTACTACGGATGATTCGATTTTACTGAAGTGGTTCGAAGTTTCTAATCTTTTCACCTCTTTAATATACGTTTCTTTGTTTTTTGTTTTTTTTAATAGAATTTTATGAAATAATGTGGTGGGTCACGCGGTTTACTCAATCGTTCTTGTCTTCTATGCTGGAATGACCCATCGGTGGGTCACACTGTCTACTCAATCTTTTCTGATACCTATGCTCGAGTTACCCATCGATGGGTCACATTGTCTATTCAATCTTTCTTGGGCCATGCAGTCTATTCGATCTTTTTTCGCATATCTATGCCGAAATGACCCATCAATGAGTCACGCAGTCTATTCAATGTTTTTCCGATGTCTATGCTGAAATGACCCATGGGTGGGTCACGTCGTCAAATAATCAAATAGTGGGTCACACCTTCTTGAACGTGTCAAGTTTACTCAAAATTCGAACGAGAAACCAGATTGTCCGAACAAAACCTTAATACTCCATTTCCACCATAAAAGCAACTGTAGCAAAACTTTCGCAAGAAAACTATCATTCCCAAACTTCTTCGATTATTATCAAAAAGAATCTCTCTCCACTCGAAACGAAACTTCCATCAGAACGCTAATTACCATCATTACCATTCACCTGCAACCACATCGCGATCTTCTTCGTACTTCTCCAATTTCCATCGAACTCGCTCCAAAATCCAATTCTCCCCGACTACAATACTCCCCACAGAAAATTCCCGAAATTCCAATATCGAGCAGGACCACGCAACGAGCTCCAAAACCCCTGAAAGGACCCGACAACGCAGCTCGTCCAATAAACAACGAGCACCGATAAAACGAGAGCGAGAGAGAGCACGAAAAACCCTCCATTCCACCGCAACAAGGGAGGAAGAAAAAAGGGGAAAAAGGAGTAAGAACCGCGACCCCAGAATGCACCGGGCGTTTGGAACGGTATCGCAGCCGCGCAACACACACACACACAACCAAACGGAACCGACGGAATGGAAGCGGTGCGACGTGAGAGGAAAAATCGAATCGTCGCTCGCTCTGGCTTGGTCTGCTGATAGCGCGGCCCCCGCTCGATTCGACAAGAATGGACGAGCGGTGAGACAATGCGTTTTGCCAACGACTGTACGCGCGCACCTCGACACACGATGTAGGTTACGAACAGAGAGAGAGAGAGACCGCGGGTATCGATTTCAACGCGGTATGCAGCCAACGGTTGTGGAATGCACACCTTCTCTAACGTTGTACAGAGAGCCCGTGGTGCGTACTGAAATACCGTGACAGGTAAGCGTGGACACAACGCGTTCGTTCGCTGCGAGATGGTCCACCGGGAGTCGATGGGAAGAAGCCGCGAAATGCGCCTTCCGGGAACGTCGCGACGCCTCGCTAAGCGAAATCTTACGATCTCTCGATGCCTTGGATCCTGTCTGCGGAGAAAGTATAGTCGGTGGAAGAAATACGGTGCGGTTGGGAATTAGAGCGTTAAGTAGCGGTACAGATTGGCGTAGTGACACTTGTGGGTTGGATGTGGGATTTTACGTTCTTCTGGGTTCAGGCGTACTTCGTTTTGGGTTCGTATCTTCTGAAATTTCAATCGAGTTGCTCATTGATATGCTGGATCATGTAAATTTTGAGATTTGACCGATGTTAGGAATTTACCATATTTCTTCCACCGACTATACTCCACTGTTTTTCTCATAAAGCAAAGGGCGTCAATGTATATTTTCGTGTAAACTGGCAAATAGGTGTTTTATCAAATTTAGGCATACTTTATGAGACTCTGATTGAAGTTTTTCACCCTTATCTTCTCGGGTTTCTGTCGATTTGCTTATTCGTATGAGTCAATATGTAAATTTAGAGATTTGACCGATGTTATGAATTTACCATATTTCTTCCACCGACTATACTCCACTGTTTTTCTCATAAAGCAAAGGGCGTCAATGTATATTTTCGCGTAAACTGGCAAATAGGTGTTTTATCAAATTTAGGCATACTTTATGAGACTCTGATTGAAGTTTTTGACGCTTATATTCTCGGGTTTCTGTCGATGTGCTTATTCATATGCGTCAATATGTAAATTTTGAGATTTGACCGATGTTAGGAATTTACCATATTTCTTCCACCGACTATACTTCACTGTTTTTCTCATAAAGCAAAGGGCGTCAATGTATATTTTCGTGTAAACTGGCAAATAGGTGTTTTATGAAATTTAGGCATACTTTATGAGACTCTGATTGAAGTTTTTCACCCTTATCTTCTCAGGTTTCTTGTCGATGTGTAAATTTTGACGTCTAATCGATCTTCCAATCTCGCTATATTTCTTCTGCCGACTATACCATAAGCGAAAACCAGTAAGAATGACACGACCAGCCTTGAAATAAAGAAATCTCACTTTCCCTTCAATTTGAACTATTTCGAATTCGACTGACGATAAATCACCCTTAAATTTAGAGGCACGATGAGCAAAAATCGATAAAATGTGGAGTTGCTTTAACTGATAGCATACTGGAGGGCGATCCTGATGCTAGGGATTTTCCCAATCGATCGATATCGATGTTCCCCGTCTAGTAGAGCGAAGGGGATCTATGTTCTTCTCGGTGTGCGTCCACGAGTGTGTCCACAAAAAGATAATGCGTATTAAATGTATATATATCCTTATCAAATAAATAGCGTTTAAGTTGTGGAATTGGTTTAATAATATGTTGTGAGTGATGGCGTGAATGTAGTGTGTTTGTCGAATCGTCTCGAGATTTGGAAAACGAGCGGATCATACAGAGAAACAGGGAGTAAAACAGTAGAACCGCGTTGTTATTGATATTAGAGAGTGCGTGTGAATATTTGCGAGATATAATAAGAGACCGTTGATCAGCTTATCGTTATTCCTTTTTACGTGTGTTTATATCATGAAATTATTGTTACATAACAATAATTGGGGGAAACATGACAACGGTAAAACTTGATAATCCAATAACAGTTGATGGTATTTCTGTTTCAGAATTATCTATGCGTGAGCCTACAGTGGGAGATCTGCTGGCTATTGAATGTGTAGAAGGTGAAGCCAGAAAAGAAGTAGCTTTAGCTGCTAACCTAGCATCTATGCCAAGGGAGGTAATAGAGAAATTACTTATCAAAGACTACGTAAAAATACAAAAG
Source organism: Habropoda laboriosa (assembly GCF_001263275.1). Taxonomy (NCBI): domain Eukaryota; kingdom Metazoa; phylum Arthropoda; class Insecta; order Hymenoptera; family Apidae; genus Habropoda; species Habropoda laboriosa. The sequence continues at coordinate 1,053,676 of NW_017100231.1, read as the reverse complement.
GTACTCAGGGATTTTTTGTTGCCTTTAGAACAGAGGACTTAAGATTCAATGTTTTAAAGCTTAGTTCAATAACAGGAAGTGGAATTGAGCATATGTGTTAACATAACACATAAGTTAGTATTATATGTGTAACGATAAGATTATTATATCCTTTCCGCCACCCGATCCACATAAAAATGACAATTAATTTCACGGTAAAAATGAAATTTCATATTCTTGCCACTCAGGGTTGCAGCGGTAACATTTACACATGGATTTTAGGTGAAACAATCTTTTTTTTTCATAATTACATGGTACTGCCAAAATTATTTCAAACTGAATTACTTAAATAGACCGCAAAAATTTTTTTAACAATTGTGAAGATGTAATGACTAAACTAAACTATGAACGAGAAGTATAATAATCAGAAACCGTCTTACTTCCCCGGGAAAATTAGAAGTTACCGCATTGTGCCTTTAACGGAATCGTGAAATAGAACCATCGAGTTATCACGACTGTGACAGCAAGTAGTATGATGCCTGGAGGCTGAGAGATCTTCCGGGTGAATCGCGACGCTCGTCAAGCAGAAATCTGAGAACTTTTTTATTCAACATTCGCTGACGTGAAACCGAGTCTTCTTTCGATTTTGTCTGGGGTAGATACGACCGTAGCCTAAACCCTTTCGCTCTTCGTCGTCGCAACACATGGGGACAGTTAATCATCATGGCCGACCAATTTCTTGCAAATACACCGTACACAACGAGGCTAATTAATAGAAAACACTGCTAGCTCTTCTCGTTGGCATCTAGAGAGGCTGTCGTGGAATCTCGCGTGTTAATATCTGGACCACACAACCCGTCGTTTCGAGGCAACACGAAACAGTTCTCTGGTGCTGCTGCTGCTCGAAAGTCAGCTTGACGAGTGATGTTTCATTATCAAATCGCGCTTCAAGTGGCATACTCCCGTCGTAGAAACGAAGAACAGAGCACTAGATGCAGAGAGTTATGAATAACGCGAATTCATGGAACGCTAAAAGTGAAGACTTCTCGTTGCATCAATCGACGACAGTGCTTGCAATTAACCCTCGGTACAATGCAAGAATCGTTCGATCGAAGATTACGATTATTACCGATGTTTGTCGAAATTCATATAGAAGTACAGGGTTTTTTCGCAAAGGATACTGTACAGTTGTATTTAACCCTTTGACAGTCTAATAAAGTGAGGAATTGCAGTAAAAATAATTTATATTTCACACGTATTTCTTGAATCATTTTTGAAACAAGGGATGCACAACCCTAAGTCATAGTTGTGACAACAATATCTCGTCCTTTTTAACTTTCTTCCTAAGTCGCTCTTGAGTTGAACACTTAAATATTTAACTCTTTGCCTGAGTCTCACACCGGACAAACTGTCAGTTTAAAAAAAAAAAAGAAAAAACTGAAGGTAAAATTGAAAATAAAAAAAAAAATGAACTATAATCGTCTTAAAGTCTTCTTCGAACCTCACTATGCGATCCAAAGAAATTTCGATCGGTCCACAAAGCACAAAACAATCTAAAGCGATCAGTTGAGGTGAATCACCCACTACAGTGTTTCGCAAAACATTAAAAATGACAAACAGAGAGATCGATGAGAAACTGATCACTCCCTAATTCTCCCTGATACTCGACAGAAAATCTCCATTTACCCAGAAAACACGTAAGAACTCCTCCAGCAAAGTAACAAAGAGCCAACGTTATCGTTCAAAGGTCAAGCTCAAGAGATCGAGCTTCCTGTTCTCCACCGCGGAACAATAATAATTCCGAGCGATTTATATTTAACGCGAGACCGCGTGTCGAGGCAGATCCACGTGGCCGCAGAGGGGTCAAGATGAAGGTCGTGCTCGAAAAGGAAATGCGTCCTTGTTGCCCGCCATTACGAATATGTAGATCGACGGTTCGGGTCGATCGATAACCCTTCAACGTGGAACGCGTGTAACTCACAAACAATCCACGACAAGCGGCGCGCATATCATCGACAGATCTATACCCGTACAATCTGAAAACGATCGAGCTGGAGGAAGAAGGAAGGAACGAAAGAGAAAGAAGAGGAAGAAGTAAAAGGTTGGCACCTTTTGGAAAAAAAGAGGAGGAAGAAGCTTCCTCCCATCGCGTAGTCATTATCATTTGAATGCACGCTCGGAGCTTCTGACAATTTGAATATTTCGTCAATTAAGCGGTGGCCACGATTTGCATAGGTGAGACAGGGTCGGCAACCGACGTCAACTATTTATTTCCATGCGTGAAACGCGGCGACTGATCGATACCGATTCGAGAACGTCGAGGGGAGAGGAGAGATACCATCTGGATGGATTTCTCTTCTTCTACCATGAAGAGAATTCTCTCTCTGGTTTTTCTTACGGAAAGCTTCCTCCCTTCTGTCTCTCGTTGTCTTATGGGAAGGCTTCTGTCTTTCTTGGCTTGGGAGAGACTCTTTTCTCTCTATTTTTTTGGGGAGAGACTTCTGTCTTTCTTCTGCTTTTAGGAAGAGACTTCTGTGGTTCTCTCTTTTTTTCGTAGAGAGCCTCCTCTCTCTCTCTCCTCTCATGGAGAGACCTCTATTTCTCTGGTTTTCTCGTGGAGAGCCTCTTCTCTTTCTCTCTCTCTCCTTTTTTCATGGAAAGCCTCCTCTCTCTCCTCTCATGGAGAGACCTCTATTTCTCTGTTTTTCTCGTCAACAGCCTCCTTTCTCTCTCTTCGTAGGGAGAGCCTCCTCTCTCTCTCTCTCTTCATGGAAAGCCTCCTCTCTCTCCTCTCATGGAGAGACTTCCATTTCTCTCAGTTTTCCTCACGGAGAGACCTCTCTCTTTCTCTATTTTTCTCGTCAACAGCCTCCTTTCTCTCTCTTCGTAGAGAGAGCCTCCTCTCTCTCCTCTCATGGAGAGACCTCTATTTCTCTGTTTTTCTCGTCAACAGCCTCCTTTCTCTCTCTTCGTAGGGAGAGCCTCCTCTCTCTCTCTCTTTCTTCATGGAAAGCCTCCTCTCTCTCCTCTCACGGAGAGACTTCCATTTCTCTCTATTTTTCTCGTGGAGAGACCTCTCTCTTTCTCTATTTTTCTCGTGCAGAGCCTCCTCTCTCTCTCTCTCTTGTTCTCTTCCTCCCCTTTTTCCGTTAACCTCAATTTTTCGACCGTGGAAATTGCTTCGAGGCCCGAAAAGAAAGAGACAGAAAGAAAAC
>NW_017100231.1:1035507-1050467 GCF_001263275.1 Habropoda laboriosa | reverse complement strand
TTCGAAAGAAGGGAAAAAGCAACCCCTCCAGCGGAGATTCTCCGCGTATCTACCGACACGAATAAAATTCCGACAAAGTCCATGACGTTCGTTCGCGTCGGTGACAGGTAGCTGCATAATGCTGCACTGTATTTTTCATGCAACAGAGTCTGTGGATCGGAGAATCATATGAAGGTTTCAAACTTTCATTCTATATACATAGATACTGAAAAATCTGGGAAAAAGACGAGACTTTCGAGAACGTCTCCACTGAAATTTCCAACATTTACAATCTTTATCTTACTCGATTCTCCTTCAATTTTCTCACGATTTTTCGACACTTTCACATTTTATAAATTCTCACTGTTCTGTTAACTTTTAGATTGCAGTAACACACCAATGCAAATTGCAGGTTTAATGTTAAAAAATTAGTTAAATAGCGATTCATCTCGTTCACTTTTCTTTCACATTTTTCAGATAAACGGTATACCGGAGGATTATTCAGTGGATTGATCTGTCAATGGAATCGCAACGTTTGATTCGAACGTGGTATTGTACAGTGGCGTAACGTTCCCGTTGATACGTTAACACGTGATGCGTCCTGAAAGCGTTCGATCATGGAAAGCATTTATCATTGGAATCGACATTAATATTCAGCATTCGTGATTAGGCACGAATTAACGTTCAGCTTCTGAATGTACAAGTGTCGTGTTCACCATCCGTTCGATTCGATCCAACGAAATTCCCGCGAATTAAATTGAAATACGTTTCATCTCAAAATTTGTTATACCTATATTCGTCTCTAAAACAATGGTTTTACGAAAACTACGTGGTACCAGAAAATAGCAAAATCTCTGCAAAATTGAAATAAATTATACTTATCTATTTTCGTGAATTTTCTTTAGTATTAAAAAAATATGTTGCTGAATGTAAAAAAGAACGAAATTGAAATACATTTCGCCTCAAAATTCATGCTCATTGCATACTTACATTTATTGCTAAAGAAAATAACAAAATCTCTGCAAAATTGAAATAAATTATACTTATCTATTTTCGTGAATTTTCTTTAGTATTAAAAAAATATGTTGCTGAATGTAAAAAAGAACGAAATTGAAATACATCTCGTCTCAAAATTCATGCTCATTGCATACTTACATTTATTGCTAAAGAAAATAACAAAATCTCTGCAAAATTGAAATAAATTATACTTATCTATTTTCGTGAATTTTCTTTAGTATTAAAAAAATATGTTGCTGAATGTAAAAAAGAACGAAATTGAAATACATCTCGTCTCAAAATTCATGCTCATTGCATACTTACATTTATTGCTAAAGAAAATAACAAAATCTCTGCAAAATTGAAATAAATTATACTTATCTATTTTCGTGAATTTTCTTTAGTATTAAAAAAATATGTTGCTGAATGTAAAAAAGAACGAAATTGAAATACATCTCGTCTCAAAATTCATGCTCATTGCATACTTACATTTATTGCTAAAGAAAATAACAAAATCTCTGCAAAATTGAAATAAATTACATTTATCAATTTTCGTGAAATTCTTTCATATTAAAAGAATAGGCTGTTGAATGTAAAAAAGAACGAAATTGAAATACATCTCGTCTCAAAATTCATGCTCATTGCATACTTACATTTATTGCTAAAGAAAATAACAAAATCTCTGCAAAATTGAAATAAATTACATTTATCAATTTTCGTGAATTTCTTTCATATTAAAAAAATAGGTTGCTGAATGTAAAAAGGAACGAAATTCCCAGGAGTTAAATTGAAATATATTTCGTCTCAAAATTTATGCTCATTGCATACTTATATTTATTGCTAATGAAAATAACAAAATCTCTGCAAAATTGAAATAAATTACATTTATCAATTTTCGTGAATTTTTTTCATATTAAAAGAGTAGGCTGTTGAATGTAAAAAGGAACGAAATTGAAATACATCTCGTCTCAAAATTCATGCTCATTGCATACTTACATTTATTGCTAAAGAAAATAACAAAATCTCTGCAAAATTGAAATAAATTACATTTATCAATTTTCGTGAATTTCTTTCATATTAAAAGAATAGACTGTTGAATGTAAAAAGGAACGAAATTCCCACGAATTAATCTGAAATACATTTCATTTCAAAATTTACCCTCGTTCCACACTTCTACTTATCCCTAAAACAACCTTTTCCTGCAAAATCCTTGCAAAACTGTATTCGTCTATTTCCGCGAATTTTTTAAAAATTGAAAAAAACAGCTCGTGGAGTGTAGAAAAAAATGGAAGTAAAATAGCAGGCTGTTAAATGCACTTAGTATGAATGACACACGTTCGCGTGCACTCGAAACGCACACGATCGAAGGTTTACGTAACCTTTTAACCGAAACGGGAGGCGCTTGCGCGCTCGCTCAATTTCCGGTAATACGCGCGTGTCCGTTTATTAACGCGCTCGAATGAGGAAAACACTCGTACTCGGATATTCCAACACCTCGTTGCTGGAAACGCTCCAAGAGACGGGAAAACGTCCAACAAGAACTCTCTTCGTTTCGTAACCCTCTTCGTGAAGAAAATGCTAATTGTTCGTCTCTTATTAAAAATATAGAAAAAAGTGTATTTTCTAGGATAAACCGTATTCTATGGAAAACTAATTAAATAAGAATTCTGGACCACTGTTTCAATCTAACAAAGTAATTAATATTTCTGTTTTTAATCAAATAAATTTAACAACTTAATAAAATAAATCTATTTTCAGTAGTCAGCTTGTTTTTTCTTGAATAATACTTTGCTTTTTTAAGAGTAGAAAAATTCAAGTTAATACATTGTCAACCGAGTTTTTATTGTATTCTTTCATTCCTAATAAATATTTCATTTTCCTAGACACTGTGGAATTTCTAATTTTTCAGTTCTGTTCAATAGATATACCTAAGGAAGGAAGTAGGACGATTTCTGTTTATTGTACTTTTTGCATAAATTACTCAAGCGAACATATTTCGTAGGAAAAATACATTTCAACTTCCCAATTACTAAAGAAAATTCTTGCATTTTACTTAGCAATCCTGCTATTCTTTCACGACAGTTTTTATCATCGAACAATTGCAATTTTCATATCCGCTATAAATTCACGATACACTTGACAGATCTACGATTTTTCCATCGACCTGTATAAACACTAAAACACACTTAACACAGTGTTAACCCATGGATCCACGATTTCCGGAACGAATTCATCGTTCAATTTTACACTATTAATTTCCCAAACACAGAACTCTTCATCGATCTCTCCAGAAATCTTTCTAATTAATCCTAGACATCTGTACAACTGAAATTCGTTCGATTGTTCAAGCATTCCACATTTCCTTGAACAAACTCGCCTACACGCGAAAAACATCGGTACTTCGAGCAGTGACCTAAATGTCCAAGTCGTTTGCATTCCACACGTGGCAGCAGCACCCAAATTCGATAACAATACGCGATCAGTATAATTCCAGCGAACGAAGAACACGTACGGCGCTGTGACGATAACGCTGCAGGTTTCGGCACCTTTTCAACTTCCGGCGGCGATAGACGGGTCCGTTTTGATACGGCGGAAAAACGTGGGAAAACGGCCGGTTTTCGGTGTCGCTGGGAACGATATGCAAAATTTCGCCACGAGATAACATTCTTCGAACGGTGATACCGTTGTTTGGAAATTTTCAACGCGCTCCGCCGTGCGGACACGCGTGCGGGCGCGAATCGCCCTCCTTGCGCCATTGGTAGATAGTGGAATGAACAGAAACTGTGCAAATTTCGTTTTCTAATGGAAAATGAAAAATACAGTAATAAGGAAAAAAAGAGATTTTTGTAGATGTGTAAATCGTCCTCTTAACGCCATTGGTAGATAGTGGAATGGACAGAAACTGTGAAAATTTCGTTTTCTAATAGAAAATGAAAAATATAGTAATAAGGAAGCAGAGAAATTTTTGTAAATCGTTCTCTTAACGCCATTGGTAGATAGTGAAATGGACAGAAACTGCAAATTTCGTTTTCTAATAGAAAATGAAAAATACAGTAATAAGGAAAAAAAGAGATTTTTGTAAATGTGTAAATCGTCCTCCTTGCGCCATTGGTAAATAGTGGAATGGACAGAAACTGTGAAAATTTCGTTTTCTAATAGAAAATAAAAAATATAATAATAAGGAAACAGAGAGATTTTTGTAAATCGTCCTTTTAACGTGTCTGATAAATAGGGAAAATTAAATTTTTTAATAGAAAATAAAAAATCATAGCAAAGAAAAAAGAGGAAAATTTTTAGAGTGTGAAAATGTAAGAAATGTGTGTGGAGACACTTTTGACACGAATAATGCAAATGATATGAATGCAGGAGTGAATCATGGCTGTTTATTATAAAGTGAAAATAAACCATAAATAAACCATGAATGATCACTGTAATGCGTGTGTATTGTATTCATTATTCGAGGATATTTTCCCACAAATGAAGCTTCACTCTGTAACAGAAGCGACTTCACTTGTTATCAGTTAACCACAAAACTCTATAATTTGTATATTTTTTCGTATTACACGCATTCTGTGCAATGTCGCACCTTTAAGTTTCCCATAAATGCATAAAAATCACTTCCACTGATACACTTCATTTCCAACCGTCAAACTTTTAACCCTTTGCACTCTGCTGGCGCCAGTATGGTGACATTCCTAATACACATCGTAACTTTATTCAAAACTCGTTAAAATAAAGTAAATTAACAGAAGAAATTAAAATAAACAATTTCATAAGAATTTCGAATTTTCCTTTCCAAAAGAAACTCCTCAATTTTCCAAAATTTCATTCACATTAAAATTAACTGCATCAACGGAAGAAACTAAAATAAACAATTTCATAAAAATTTCGAATTTTCATTTCCAAAGAAACTCTTCAGTTTTCCAAAGTTCCGCAGCAAAAGAGCCAAGTGAAAAAAAAAATGCTCGAAGCGTAAATTTCCATAACATCGAATTTTTCATCCGAGCCAGATGATTCGCAGTTAGCAAACGTATCGCGTAATAACCATTTTTCCCCACGGTGAAAAGTCTGCTCGACGACAAGAGCGAAGACAGGAGTGGAAAACCGCGGCGTAGCGTACAAGTCGAGAAACGAAAGTGCAGCGCAATAACAATAAAAAGGAGGAAAAGGAAGTGGAAGAAGAAGGGATCGGCGAGAGAGATCGAGCGAGAAGGGAGGTAGAGGAAAAGGTGGCGAGGGCCGCGGGAATAAAGAAGAGTCGAGGGAGGAGGCGTCATTCGCCTGGACGCATTGAGATGCAAATACGCGGGCGGTAGCTGGCGTGATTTACGAGAGACAGACGTGTCCATACGCGATCGGGACCAAGAGAACGTTTTCACCGACGCGTTCCAAGACGTTCGGGGGACAACCAGATAAGATCACCTCGAAACGGTCACAATGGACGAGGGATTTTGGCTGTTTCGCTCCGCTACTCGATTTCCCCCGTCGCTGGCTTCCTTCTAACATTTGACAATTTTTTTTTTGTGTTCTTCCTTTTTGTCGGGGTTTATTTAGGGTTGATTGAATTGTGTCGAATTTAATTGGAATTTGGGTACGTAGACTGGTGTTCGTAAGTGTTGGGACAAGTGAGTACAGGAAGTACAATATCATTTAAATTGCATGTTTTGGACAAATCTAGTAACAGATGTGAACAAAAATTATGGAGTTCTTATATTACGAGATTTAAAGCTGAATAATGTTTTCTGGATCGTAATTTTTTCGTGACGATAGTGATTGTAAGCGTCGATTAGTGTCGCATTAAGTATAATTTAGGTTTAATTCAGTTCCAATCGAGAAATTTTGTTCTGGCTATATTTCTTCCACCGACTATACTCCTTGCATTATCAGACTTTTGGATCGTAATTTTTTAGTGACGATAATGATTTTAAGCCTCGATTAGTGTCGCATTAAGTATGACTTACTTAGCTTTCATTCAGTTCCAATCGAAAAGTATTGTCCTCGCTATGTTTCTTCCACCGACTATACTCCTCGCATTAGATATAAGATTTCACACTGAATAATTTTTTTTTTTTTTTTGATAATTTTATAATGACTATTTAGGTTTGCTTTACGTTCAATAAAATGTGAAATGTGAAAATCAGGTGTACTTACAAATTTGTGAACTTAGTTAATACGTATGATAATTTTATTTATTTCACAATTTTTTAGAGGCAAAATTGCAGAAATATAATTTACATTCAACGCTACGAATTTTCAATAAGAATTTCGACAAAATTGGCTATACTGTACGTTCTAAAATGAAAATAAGAATTGCTCAATTCTGGAAAATTTCTCCGAAGGTAGAGCGGACGTTTAGTTTCACAGAATTCTCACATATGCAAACGGCCCCAGTCACAGTGAAACAAATTTATTACACCTTTCGCGTAAGTGGGCACGTAAAAAGGATCTAAGACCACCTGCAGGTGAAACAGGCTAGAACAGCAATAGAAATGCGAATGGTCCGTCTTAAGTGAATGAGATCAAGATTGTCGAACAAGATTTACGCAAGCAGTATCGCAAATCTTTTTGGTGTTGAGGTAATAAAGAACAGTAGCGGGGACATTACATCCCCACAAATGTCTTCCAAGTGTATGGTGCATTAGACTGATCTACACGTTAATTTCACTGACTTATTTCACCACTTTACGATCTTTTTAGTGGCTCTGTTATCTGTTTACTGCTTCACTGTCGTGACGAATAAGTGGATACTGAAATACTCCGTGTAATTTGTCTCTGGCAATCGTGAATGTTATAAATTGAAATCGAACAGAGAATTTCAAGTATGTAGACGTAGTTTTATACGATAAAAGGGAAGCATTCTTTATGCTTGTACTACAATTCATATCCTCGAATAGTGAGATAGAAAATTTTTTTAATTTCAAGCAACGAACACCAAAAATTAAACCAATTTTCCATGTTATACTTGAAGTACCATACTGTAAAGTAGCGAAATAAAAGAATTTTTTATTTCGAAGCAACGATAATAGAAAATTAACCCAATTTTCTAAGTTCCGAAAGATAAAAAGGAAGAATTCTTTATGCTTGAACTGTCATATTGTAAAGTAACAATATAAAAAAAATTTGTATTCCAAAGCAACGATCATAGAAAATTAACCCAATTTTTTAACTTCTAAAAGATAAAAAGGAAGAATTCTTCATACTTGAACGATCATGTTCTAAAGTAACAATGTAAACAAATTTTTTATTGCAAAGCAACGATCACAAAAAATTAACCCAATTTTCTAGCTTATACTTAAACTGCCATATTGTAAGTAGATACCAAAATAAAAACATTTTTTATTCCAAAGAAACCGTCGGTAGTCGCACGATTTTCCGCTCGCGAGACGCCTCGATCATGCTGCCAGAGAAAAAAAGAGAGAGAGAGAGAGAGAGACAGACCCAACTCTGTCCTTCAAGATCTCACGACAGAAAGATCGTAGGCGCCAAGTGTCACGCTATTTACCCCAAGCATCGACCATTCCCCGACGTCTCTACAAAACGTCCTCCCCGTGACATTCGAAAACGTCTCGAGGCACACGGAATCATGCGAAACGAGCTCGTCGTCGCGAGTGCAGCCTCGCGACTACCGTTCGCGGAGCGTATTGACGCGGATTGCAGGCGCAGGTTAAATCGAGCAGACGGTGGTGGCGTCGCGACGCCGGCTGCGCGCGGCCATCCAACCCTCTCTCTCTCTCTCTCAGATATCCACGCGATGTGTCGATGTATTCTGGTGGGGGTAAACAGCGAGAGGGAAAATTTATAAAGAGAGGATCGGTGGGGGTAGACTACTTGTTGCGCGTCGCGGCGCCCTCGTGACGCCAACATACCCCTTCGCTTTCTCAACTACTACTACTACTATCTCTAGTACTACTACCAGCATCGACGGTGGTGGTGGTTATGCTGGCGCAGCTAGTACGCCCCTTCGCTGGCGACGCCACCGACGACGACGTCGCTGCTACCGTGATGCCGCCCGACAAAAATAGACGTGTCGTCGCGACGCAACAGATATCATTCGGCCTCACCCGGTTCGCTCTTTCCCGTACGCTCGCGTGATCTTTCGCTGATTCGTCTTTATCATCGCGTTTTTCTTATTCCCTTTCTCTCGCTTCCTTTTACTTTCAGAGTTGCTACGTCTTTTCAGAGGATGATTACGACGAGAAAGTTCCTTCAACTTATGACTTCTTGCGGATCTTTTATTTGGGTAGGTGTTTTATTGGTGTTTTCACTGTATCGCGAGTTTGTTTTGGTTTGAGATACTGTGGAGGATCGCGAGTTGAAATGGCGAGTAAAATATTGAGTTGAATAGTTTGTAATTTAATTTCGGTGGAGGAATGGCTGTTTTCAGTGCTAGAGATGCTTATGGGGATTTCGATCGTTTAGTCGTACCGCACCGTTGGAGACTTTTTCTATAATCAATTTTGCGCTCTATACACTTCCGTTTTAATTTAATGAACCGAATTTTGAAACTATGTGACCGAAATAGCAAATCTTTTTAGGGGAGCATTGAGTTGGTGAATATCTTTTCTCGCTTAACCCTTTCATTGCTACAGAGATTTTGAAAATTTACTCGCGCTATACTGCTCGAGCCTTTTCCTACACTTCCACTTTGATATAACACTCAATTTAATCCTTCACGCTTTCTCACCTTAATTTAATAAACCAAATGACCAAAACAACAAATTTTGCAGTCGTATTTACAAATTTACAGTCTCCCACACGCGTTACGTATTAAAATCTGCCGCAGCGAAGCGAATAGTGAGAATTTCGTGGAAACTGAAGTGAAACATTTAAAAAAAATGGTTCCATTCAGAACGTTGATCGTTCAAATCCCACCATATATCCACCGAAATTCTCTATAACACCCAAAACTATCTCCAAAGTGATCTCTGAAATCTGGAGCAAATTAAACGCCAGAAATGAAACTGATCGAACAGAACAAACGAATAGCAGAATAATATCCACTGACCTGAATCTGATGTCCCGGATTGTTGATGTGTAGCTGCTGCGCCTGGTTAATTTGCAGAGTGGAGGTGCCTGGTCCCGAGGGAGGTCTCGGTGGCGTGGAGCTAGTGAAGGGTCCCTGTGAGCCGGTTTGATTGGGTCCACCACCCTGGGATCCTCTCGGTGGAAGTGGATAACCAGGGCTGCCGTGATTCGGCATTGATCCTGGACTACCGTAAGGCGAATACTGCTGCTTATATCCTCCACTTGGTCCAAGCATACTTGGTTTCCCACCGCTGGTCGGCTGTGGTCTCTTCATATCCGCCAGACCGGTGGCAAATTGAGTTTGCGACCCGACGAACATGTCGTTAGTCTGTTGCGCTTGGAATCCGGACGTACCGTTGTTCTTATGATACGATCCGGTGCCAGAAGTTGCCTGAGATTGTCCACCAGGTGGACCGTTGCTACCGGGACTGCCCAAATAGTCGGACGTGCCGCCGAACTGCGGGAACTCGGCGTAAGGTGAACGAGCGGTAGGTCCTCTAGCAGCTGCAGCCGCAGCGGCGCCAGGATTAAACCCGCCAAGACCAAGCTGTTGACTCTTGTGTTGATGCTGCTCGGCCATCTGCTTCAACGTCTGAGCAGCTGGGCTCATTTCGGACTTGAAGTCCAACCCGGAATACGTTAGTCTAGCTGGTGAATATTGAGCAGAGCCGAGAGCACCTGGACTCGAATTAGCGGGCACGTTCGCGTTACCATTGTTCGTGGCGGTACCGTTATTCACACTATTGCTATTCGCGTTCCCGTGCTGCTGGTGTATAGAGTCCTTGTCGTCCTCCATCTTGATCTGACCGTTGTTCGTCCCGATACTGTTGTTGTTGTTGTTGTTGTTGTTGTTGTTGGCGGCTGCTGCCGCGGCCGCGGCCACTGCCGCGTTGTTAGCCAGCGCGTCTACGGGGATCTTCTCCTCGAAGTCGAAGTCCTTCATGAACTCCGGATGGAAGTCGGAGATCTCGGAGATGAGATCCTTGAACGCGTCGGAGGTGATGATCTCGTCGCCTGTGTCGTCGCCCATGAAGTCGGAGAATCCAGGGAAACCTGCACCGTTCGCGGCGGCGTCTTTCTCCAGCGCCGCGGCGCATTGTTCGAGATCGACGAACTCGTTGTCCGGTTCTTGCTTGCACTCAACTAAGTTGCCTATGTCGACGCAACCGATTCCTCCGCCGCCGGTTGGACCACCGGTGCCCGCTCCGCCGTTCCCCGGTCCACCTCCACCGCCGTTTCCGGTCTGAGGCCTCGACGTGGCCGACGCTGGAGTGTCCGGGCCAGATTTCGGCGACGCTGACGCGTTCAGAAGGTCGCTCTTCACCGACGCGTTGGTCAGTGCTTTCACCGTCACGTTCGTGGAGATCTGCTGGGCCTGCGAGTTCGCCGCGGACGTGGTGAACTCTAGCTGCTGCACGATCTCCACGGAGAACTTGGTCAGTCCCTCTCCCCCCCCCCCCCCCGCCACCTCCACCGCCGCCATGCGTCGAACCGGTGGAGTTCGCGCCGTTTCCAGACGGATGCTGACCGTGACCGTGATGAGGCCCACCTCCGCCACCTCCACCGGGACCCTGCTGATGCTGATGCTGTGCCTGCGTGCATTGCAGCTTCACCGGGGGCTCGCCGAAGCCACCGTCTCCGCTACCACCGCCGGCTGGCTCCAACTCCTCGGCCGTCCTCTTCACGAATTTTTGCTGCTGAAACGAGATAGAGAAAATTTCGATTAGTTTGGTGTAGGATGGTGAGATGTTGATTGAAACGGTGGTCGTATCGCGAAGGTTGATTAGGGCAGTATTAAGGTTTAGGTTTGGCTGTGTACGAGGTGATTTATGCTGAAATGTCAATTCACCTAAAATTGAGTTAATACGTTTATTCAAAATGATGACAAAGAAGATGGCAACACTTTCAGAGGATCGCCACATTTTCAGATCACATACTGAAAAATGAAGTATTAACGATAATCAGACTTAGGATTCCTACGAATTTATGGAAAATTGAAAATTGAAAGCAAAGGAGCCACGAGAAGAAACCCAGAAATGACTTCTAAATCGCGCAGTACCTTCGAGTATTCTCATTAAAGGCAACTGACTACTCGAACTTACGCGAAAAGAACGAGTAGAACGGGGGAAAAAAAGAAAAAACGAAGGAAAAAAGCAGAGAGAAGCGGCTAACAGCGTTCTGTTCGTGGGTCAAGGCAAAACGCCGCGACGAGTGGTCTAAACTCTCCGGTTTTTCTTCGATCTGGAGTCTCGGGGCACAACCGGTAGCGCAGGATATTTAACTCACGGTGGCTGGATGCCTCGTTCTGTTCACCCGTTTCTTTAGCAATTAACCCGGCAATTTCTCACCGTACCTGTCAATACTGCGGACGCTTTTTGCCCCGTGTCCCGTCTTTGTGTGCGGAACGCCGCGTGTCCACCAACGACGAAGCAACGCTCCTGGCGAACCGATCAGCCTGTTTTATCGCGCTTTCGACTCTCGGTGTCCCCCCGCGTGCGGCATAAATCTTGGTACACGAATCGCGACTGACTCGCGGCACGTGAGTCTATGCGTCTCGATGCGGTTCGCTCGATCGAGATTAATGGACGTAGGAAAACTCGAGTCGAATTTAGATGATGTTTGAATGAGACTGCTGCGGCCGAATATTTTAAGGTTAATTTATCGAAGCGGAATCGTCCAGACGAACCAACTAAGTCGATTTTCATTGTGTCGTTCGCGTATCTGATTTGTGGTGTATTAATTTTGCGCGATCGAATATGATATATGATACAGTATCTCGTTTTGAATTATAGCAGAATTGACACTGGAATGAGGGACTTTCCAAAAGTTAGTTTTTACGTTAGTAAAAAGTGACTGAAAAATTAGGTTCACTTTTTTTTGGAAAATTGCTAATGGGTCATTTTGATATGGTTGATGGTTTTGGGGGTGAGAGAAGGAAGTTTATAGTAGATTTAACCCTGGAACGAGGGACTTTCCAAAAGTTAGTTTTTACGTTAGTAAAAAATTGCTAATGGGTCATTTTGATATGGTTGATGGTTTTAGGGGTGAGAGAAGGAAGTGTATAGTAGATTTAACACTGGAACGAGGGATTTTCCAAAAGTGACTTTTTATATAGGTAAAAAGTGACTGAAAAATTCGGTCCTTATCGACAGAGTTGGAAAGTTACAAATGATATTTGACATTATGGAACGTTCACTTTTTTTGGAAAATTGCTAATGGGTCCGTTTGACTTGGCTGATGGTTTTGGGGGTAAGAGAAGGAAGACGAGATAGGACAAGCAGAATTCTAGACACGAAGAGGCTAGACGGGTACGATCGACGTTTCTGCTTTATAAAAATAGTTGACTGCACTGTGGGACGGTGTTCCAGTAAGCACGACAATTAAGGAAATACTTCATTTCCGAGGTATAAGCGTTCTTAATTGCATACCGGAGGAAGTGTTCGAAGTGACCTTCTTAAGCGACACGCATATCATGACCCTGTCTCGTAAATTTCCTGTACACGTCCGAGGATTCCTCAGGTATTACAAGTCGTGCGACAATTATTCATAACGGCGAATGTGGCAAACATTTTTTTCAACTAATTTCTTTTGAAAATTAAAAGAAGAAGTATTGCAGTGTTTATGAGTGAAAGAAGTATTTGCAACTTCTGAACGATACTAAATTTCATATTTTTGCTTAGATTTTAATACCACAGGATTTAACAAGAGAAAATTGATCTTTACCGATGATAAATCGTTGAAATGCAACGCAGCGACATTGTAACGAAATAAACCAGTGGACGTCTACTGCAAAGATCATGCGAGTAGAATGAAAGTCAGGAAAAGAAAGCCTAGCTCGTAAATCTCGTCTTATACGCAAAACACTTGATATTAATTAATAGCGAAACGAGCTACACTGGGATCTGCAAAAAGTCCTCTACCAGTGAATAAGAATGTCAGCGTTATTAGTGAAAGAGATATAAAGCGAATCATAAATTCAAGTAGCAAGCAGCAGGTTTCTCCTGTGACGACACCTATGCAGACACAAGCATTCGGTATGTAATAATTCAATCTGCACGCGGGGGGTTATAACGTCGAAAATGAAAATTACAAATTATCCCTGATTTTCGATATTGCTAGAAAAGTGTTAAATTGGGTTACCATATTGCAATAGAAATTAACAAAAATATTTGCAATATTAATTTTAAAATATTTCAAATATTATTTTTAAAATATTTGTAATATAGAATTCCACATTTAAAAATAAGCAATTTCTATTTATGCTTTCCTTATTTTTCTAAACCTAATAATAAAAATATCTCGCACCCCAACTTTGAAAGCTGTTTTCTTCTTCCCTTCACCAAGAAAAAGAAAAAAAATATGTGTCAAATATTTTCCCAAAAATTACATCAACCATAAATTCCATCAAAATCAGCGATCAACACTTAGGCACTCTCCCTTACGATTCAAATTTCACAAAAACTTCGAAATCCAGTTGAAAATCAAGAAACTACAAATTTCTCAAGAACTTCTACCAGAAAAATTTCGCCAAAAGAGCCTGGTTAATTCGACGCCGGTAACTCCAACTGCCGTTCGACTAACAGAAAAATAAACTTAAAAAAAAAGTAAAGAAGATGAAATTAAAATCCTCCCTTTTATAAAGGAAGACTCTTTCTATCTCGCGTGGCGACGTCACCGAGCACAAGTTCGATAGGATATCGCGTTACATCTGCGAGAGACGTGGATTCATTTCGATCCGCAGCATCTGAAAGAGGGTTGCTCGCGGAAACGTAGAACGAGCGAGTCCCTATTAGAGGGTAATACGTATTATCGATTTTGGAACGAGGCGCAGGTTATCCCGGTTCAAATCATGACAAATGTACGCTCTGCCGTGTGTGGCCTCTCTCTCTCTCTCTCTCTCTGTGTACACCGGAGGCTCGACCACACCCTGGAAAAACTTTTTCCACCCCCCCTTTTTTTTTTATTTCTACCTCGTATCGACGGCACGTATTTCGCCCTATCGAAAGCTGCCCTCCGATTAGGATGCTCCAATCATCGACCCGCCCTGTGTGTATCCTTCTGTGATCGAGCACGAATTTTTCGTTTGATCGTCGATTTTATGACCAACCCCTTTTTACTCCGCTCATTTTTCAAACTCTCCTTGTCGCGTACCGGTGCGTGACGAAAATCGAATTCTAGTCGCCCTATCTCTCTTCCTATCGCGGATACGATTTTTAATACTTTGACCGGCGATCTTTTTAATTACCATGCATGACCTGGTGAGCGAGTATTGGGATGCTTGATGAGAAGCGAAGGTAGAGGCTGTAAGAGATTGTTACGATTCGAACGAGAATTGTTGGATCGGGGATTTTGTTGTGTGAAGAGTATAGTCGGTGGAAGAAATATAGAGAGATCGTTATAGAAAATTTAGCGGAATTGTGAAGTGCAAAGTGTTTTTTACTCATCTGAAAAACACTGTTGGTAGATATTTGTGTTTCAGGAAGTACCGAAGATCTTTTTTCATTTGTTCAGGCTGGTTTTCAATGCTTGCTGGAAATTTCACTTGTTTCCAACTAGCTTCTGTCGTTTATAGTACTCAAGCTTGTTTCTTTCTTTTATATGTCTGATACACTTCGCATTATTTTCGAATTCAGCAATGTTTCTAGTCCCTTCTATTCTAAAAATTTCGTTCTAAATCTTTCAAGGATTTAAGTATCTCCTTTCTTACTTTTCCATCGCCACTTTTCACTTCCTTCGATGTTCCCATTATTTTCGTCCATTTCGGAACTCTTTCTAATACAGAGAGGATGTTTAAACTTAAAAACCTAGCAACCAAACGTAGAAAAAAAAACATCGAACCGAAAATTCCAAAACATTTCGAAAAAGGGGAAGTGACAATTTGAAATTCTCCAAGAATTCCCCATTCGCTTCTTCCAAGCACCGACGACTCCACGGTCCGAAAGAGAGAAGAAAAGAGAAAA
>NW_017100231.1:1022103-1035353 GCF_001263275.1 Habropoda laboriosa | reverse complement strand
GGGAGCGTCTCTGGCGGGCCGCGAGGAAATTGCGGAGAAAGCGCGCGGTAATGCAGACATTTCCGTCGCCCCGCGGAACCGGAACGCCCGTATTTTTCGCCCGGGAAAAACGAGAAAGCCAGGGGCCTCTGGATTGTATGTGCACCAGGCACGCCGGTGGCTTCGTAATAGACGCGAGAGACGGGATCCCAGGGAGTAGTTTCGCCCGCGCCGCCTTCACCGGAGCAATTTCGCGGGGCGAAAAGTGCACACAACCCTCGCCAGATAACCGACCGACCACTCCCGCGTCAATATTCCTTCGTGCTTGCGTCCCGTGTTACGTGTTGCGGTCTCCTTTATATACGTGCTGAAGTATGGTTACAAGTTATACCACTTTTTCCTCTTTTTTCTTTTCTTTCTTTTCTCTTTTTCGGCAGGGTTTAATTTGTTGGCGAGTGTATCGTGGCGCTTATGAGTGAAAGAAAGTGACAAGTACAGGGTTGTTTTTTTTCTTTTTTGTTTTGCAGATTTGTTCGCGGAGACAAAATGGAATATTTGAGAAAATTGTTTAACCCTTCGAACTCCCAAATGTTTGTTTTTTAATTCTCTTTTCAATAACTCCCTATTGTTTTAAGTGTTTCAGTTGAAATGTACTTTAAAAGACGTTTGGTTGATGGGAAGCAATTTAAACAATTTCTTTTACCAATTATATTGAAAATAGCATTAAGGGGGTATTCTAGTCTAGAGTGTAACTTTTTAGTCCTTCTTAGGGATTTTTTTGTAAGGAAAGTATAAGTTTCTCGGTATCAGCATTTTGCGTACATATTTATTCATGTTTTTGGAAAGTTCACAATTTTTTTCAAGTGAAAATAATCAAAACTGTCTGAATTACATATCATTCAGTGCGGTCCCTTTAAAAGAGTGTCCTACTGGCTGACACGATTCCGCACATTCTGTTTATCCGAAATGAAAAAACCAAAAGGATTCTTGATTAGTACGACTGTGGCTATGGTGTGAACCAGAATGAAAGAAAAATAGTGAAAATTTACAAAATGGCGGCACTTTGAATTTTGATTGTCGATTTCTTCGACTCTTTTTCGTCTTTCAGAGGCTCTAAAAATCAGAAAAATACATACTTTGGTATAATTCTGGTTCAGACGATAACGACACATCCACCGAAGGTGCATGTAGAATTTGGAGCCAATCGGACAACTAGAACTTGAGATATCGTGTCGGCCATTTAGAAAAACGCGTTTAAAGTTTCTCATACCAGTTACACGAGAATGGTATACTTATGACTACGGGCTACACGTCGTCTTTTTTAACCATCTACAACTTCGTCAATTTTACGAATTCTACAGTTATACTTCTGCAAATGTCTACTTTCAGAAAATGTAAAAAAATAAAATCGATTTTTTTGAAAAGTCCAGACTAGAACACCTGAGTTCAGACATCAGCGGCGTTCAACTGACAGTTGGCCCGTATCACCGCCAATATCAATCCACCCATATTCTTACTGTAGTCTATTACTTTGGCCCGTATCACCGCGCGTGGGTGATACAAAATGTTTAAGGCGGAATAGTCCGCGCTTGGTGATAGGTGACGATCGTCGTGTGCGGAATATTCCGCTTACGGATGCAAATGGGTTAAGGGTCACATGTGTGTGTTCCTATTGCTTATCCAGGTTAAAGAAATATTGCAAAATATAATTTAAACTGGCAATTTAAAAATTATTTCATTCATACCTGTGAATAAAACTGATGTCGAGTCACACTCGACGAAGGAGTCCAAAGGGTTAATCCTTATGTCAATAATTGGGTACCTTTTTGAACATTTCGTCACTTGATATGTTTGATCTTCCCGGTAAAAGATTTGAATATAAGGCCAGATGTTATTTGGTATGCCAATATGGTGTTTGCTTCAAGTTTAGAATTTTGTTATCAGAAAGCTGGGAAATTGGACGATAAAGTAGACAATTGTGGTTATTGACTTAAGGGTTGATTGCATTTAGCTGTGACATTTTGTGGGTGGTAATAGTAACATTTTCAGCGTACTTAGTGTTGTTAAAGTGTATTTAGAATTTAAATTTCATACAAATTCGACGATACCTATACATTAAAATTTCTATATTAACATTACATTATAAATTGGAATATTAAAAATTTCTATATCAATATCATACTTTCCGCATATTCCTTTATTTCAGTACCTTCCACAATTTTCCCCGTGGTCTATTATCACCGTCTTTTCTAATTTATACGACGGTTCTCGTCGACTTACGTTTCAATAATGAAAAACACCGCTTACAGACACCGTCACTGACATTAGAACACACAGTAAGTAACTCACAGAGTCGGGAAATTAGGGAAATATATTCGAAATTTTCCACGCGTATCGTAAAATCTCAATAAACAGACGTCATATAACCACGATCCAAGAATAAATTTCAATATTATCAAAACTCCCTGCAAAAGTAATTCACATCTCCCGCTAAACTTAACGTATCAAACGAAAGAATCTATCTTCATAAGTCGAATTTCTCTCTCTACTTCCCAAACAATTCCCTCGAACTTATTTTCAAATCACCCTTCGAAACTTTCGCTCCCTTACAGAGCACCTCGATACACGCAGAACGGGTTCGCCGAGAAAACAGCCAACAGAGACGGATTAGAAAGATCCCGGAGTCCATTATCGGTCCCCTTATATTAGATACGCGATACGTTCGATCCGTAACTTCACCAAGTTCGCGGCTCCCGCGAACGGGAAATGGACTAGGAAGTTTTCAAGCGTCGCTTCGAACTTCCGAAGAAAGCGATTCTTTGAACCGCTGTACGAAGAATTCGCGGAATCCGCGTACGAGATCTTTCTCAGTCTGTCGCTTCCTCGAACTTCCTGCGTCTGCATCTAATTAACCATACGCTTTCTCGCGTAACGAGAATTTGTTTTCCTTTCTAGCGCTATTTATCTCGAATTTCTTAACAATTCACTTGACGATTACGCGTAACTGCACGAATTTTGTAACTCTTTTTGTGGCGCAAGATATCGTTGGAAATTAAAACGCAAAGATATAATAGGATTGATAGTGTACTGGCCGCGGATGGCACAAAAACCGTTCATGACGATTCTTTTATCTCCGATATTGCCAGGAAATGTGGTTTAGGCGAAACAAATGCGAAATAAAGCAAAAAACGTATAATACCGTCGAAAATCATGATACCCGCGAAGGTCACTATAGTGTCGTACCGTCCAAATTGGTGCTATCCACGAAAGCCACTATAGTATCCGTAAAAATAGAGGGTCTCGGCGGAACGCCACTATAGTGGCGTACCGTTCCAATTGATGTCATCCGCGGAAGCCACTATAGTGGCGTACCGTATCTAAAAGGTTAAGGGAGCCCCGAAAAAGGCGCGAGGCCTTTTGTCGTAGACATTCTCTGCACGCGCGTCACATAGTACATTTGAAATTAGTTTAAGCATTACGTTTAAATAAGTATATTTTTGTTACCCACTTGGCGAGTAATCATTTGCACCACGTCACTTCCAAAATAGAGATTACGTTACATCGAAATACATTGGAAAAGAACTGAACCGTGCTAGGCGGCGTTGGTCGTGTTGTTAACCGATTGCTGGCAGGGCTTCGCCTTTACCGACTGATTTACAACATTCTTTTGCTAGTTTTATTATCGAGGATCTTTAATTTGCGAATAAAGATTGACTCAATCGACTGCAGAGAAAAAGAACGTTTATTGATATAAATGTAATACAAAACAACGGAGGCGAAAACCCGAGTGAAAAACAGGTACTCAGTTCGGGGTTGTCGCACGACTGCTTAAAATGCGGAGAAGCATTTGTTTTATACTTGGATCGGAACCACGGTCAGCGGACCCATAGCTTTTATGGCCCGGCCTGGGTCTACGTTAAGCACAGAAACTCGCAGTAGAAAAATTCAAAATATAATCTATTCTCAATATTTATACGGAACGATCGATTAACAGGCGCAGAAATTAACGTTGCTGTTAACCCCTTGAACTGAAACGACGGGTCAAACTCGTCACGAACTTTCTTCAGCAAACTGACAATGACGAGCTGCACTCGCCAGAAATTATTCAGAGTTGAAGCTTTTTATATGAGAAGTGTATGTAAGTCACAGCGAGTTTTTTGCTTCGGTACATTTGTTTGCATGCTTCTGGTAACAGTTTGAATGCAATTTGTATAAATCTATGCAGCCAGTATTGCGTAAAGTAAATGCACGACACGACATACTAACGAAGTGCAATAGCGGTTATTTTACTAGCGATATCCGTCTATAGAAGTCGTTCATTTTTTCGGAGGTGTTGAATATTAAACATTCATGTGAGCTCGCCTCGGTCTAACAACAAACGTTCGTGTAAATGTATGAAAGAAATTATTTGAGCAACAGAACAGTAAGTTTCTATATATCAATCCCTCCTCTTAAAACTAAGAAAATTGAATTGTCCGCCTGAGCAGTGCGGCCTGAAAATAAATTGCAGTTCAAGGGGTTAATATACGAGTAAGAGATCTCGTCGTATTTCCCTCTTCCTGCGATTAGAATATCGTTTCGTTGCGATCATGGCTGAAGTATATTTGTCTTATCGCTCGTGGCTGAGTAATCGAATCGGTGATATATCTGCTGCGATTAATCGAGAGTTGACGGAATAGTTGTGAAATGAGCGGTGCTTCGAAAGAAAATGATTTGGAATAATTTTTGAAAATCAATTTTTCAGATATTTATTTCCTTGGTGTGTTAAAAAATGATGACAATGTGTGGACACGATCCTAAATAAAATTCTAATGAAAATAGAAATAAAGAAAAATGAAGTCTGATAAAAATAAAAATAAATAAAAATGAAATCTAGTAAAAATAAAACCGAATAAAAATAAAAATATTGTACAATATTTGTATTATTAAACAAAAAAGAATTGAAAAACTTCCAAGTGTGTAGGAATGTTCGTCAAAAATTTGCAAACGTAAAAAATGACACGTCGAAGCTCCGCCTAAGAAAGAAAAATTTCCCAAGAAAGTGCACTTTTCTCTTTGTCTCGTACAGACAATGCCGAGGAACCCCGGCCGTAACTCGTTGAAAATCATAAACAACAATTGCACGATACGCAAAACGTGAAAATACACGCTTTCATCTGGCGTAAAACAGCCTTAACTCGCGGAGTAAAAACACATTCTGCGCATTCCCGACGCAACGGACGCGAGAAAGTAAACGCGGAGCGTTGAAGGGTGCACCGATTTTCCTCGGGTGCCGCGTGGAACATAATCGAGACTGTCGACAGCGATCCCGCGAACGACGACGCAGTTATTAACGCGGACATAAATCTTCGCCAACTTTCATTCCCGTCCGTTCGGTTTCATCAACCTGTCTCTCCCTCCTCCGATGTTTCTCCCTCTGTCGCCTATCGTCTCCGTTGCTCCACCCCTCTGACCGATCGTTCGCTCTTTGCCACATCTCGGGATAAGCGAAACTTTGCAAAAAAAAAAGTCGAAAGGAAGTGGACGTATTTGACATATTTTAAGCGACTTATTGGCACGATGATGCGGTGTTCAGAAGACAAATTTCTGTATACTGAGAAAGATGAAGAAGACTGTTCTAGAGATTGGTACAGAGTAACTTTGATACTCTACTCTTGATATTTGTAACTGGACTGTATACTAAAGGGTTAATGATGTATAAATAAATAGAGATAGAGGAGCGAAGCCTTAGAATTTTCCAAATCGTGCAGTTATTACCGCGATCTTCGCATTGTACAGTCGACGGAAGAAATATAGCGAGACAAGGCGTCAAAATTTAATAAATAAATAAATAAAGATGTAGGAGTGAAGCCTTAGAATTTTGCAAATCGTCCAGAATAATTTTTTACATTTACTAAATATTATTATTATTTTTGTTATCGAAATCCTCACATTGTACAGTCGACGGAAGAAATATAGCAAGAGACAATGCGTCAAAATTTAATAAATAAATAAATAGAGATAGAGGAGTGAAGCCTTAGAATTTTGCAAATCGTCCAGAATAATTTTTTACATTTACTAAATATTATTATTATTTTTGTTATCGAAAACCTCACATTGTACAGTCGATGGAAGAAATATAGCAAGAGACAATGCGTCAAAATTTAATAAAAAAATAAATAGAGATAGAAGAGTGAAGCCTTAGAATTTTGCAAATCGTCCAGCATAATTTTTTACATTTACTAAATATTATTATTATTTTTGTTATCGAAATCCTCACATTGTACAGTCGATGGAAGAAATATAGCGAGAGACAATGCGTCAAAATTTAATAAATAAATAAATAGAGATAGAGGAGTGAAGCCTTAGAATTTTGCAAATCGTCCAGAATAATTTTTTACATTTACTAAATATTATTATTATTTTTGTTATCGAAATCCTCACATTGTACAGTCGACGGAAGAAATATAGCGAGACAAGGCGTCAAAATTTACATATTCGAGAATATCGCCAAGCGAATCGACAGAAATCTGAGAAGACTCGAAATCTTGCTTTTAGAGCTCTTTCACAGTTCCACTGCCAATAGTGTATATTTTCTGATTTTTTATTACTCCTACTATTGTTCCTATGAATCTATTTTATTTTCTTACATTTGTTACATTAGCAATACTTTTATCACGCGTATATAAAAATGTAAATATACAACTCTGCGCATGAAACAAAAATTCCAAAATTGCTTACCTACAATTTTCTTATATTAATAATACTTTTATCACGCGTACAGAAAAATATAAATATGCAATCCTGCACATGAAACGAAAATTTCAAAAGTGATTAGCTACTTTTACACGCAAAAATACATTTTTCAATATTCGTTGCACACTTCTGTAATCCATTTCCCCTCTTCGCCCGAAATGTACTCTGGATTCGTACGATTTTCGCAATCAATTAACCGCGAAAATCGAGGGTTAGGTGTACAGTGTTTGCCGGTGGGAATGAACGGGGATTGGCCGGCCGCTCAGGGAGCTGATTTAACCCCCGAAATCGGTTAACGACTGCACCGGCGAGTTTACCGAACTTCCAGCCGACATTATGCCACTTCGGCCGGAAGTAATAGTTTACTACACGCCCTGCCCGCGCACCGGACCGTAATTATATTCGTTAACACAGGCAAATGAATATTTTCGGGTAGAAGAGGACGGCTACCTGCCGCTCTGTTCGCTAGATATTTAGATAGACCGTTTCACGGAGGGGAATTGTTCTTGTTGTCGGTTGTTTGTGGGAGGAACTGTAACGTTTCCGCGTGTTCCACGAGGTTTTTGGGTAATTCGTTCCGCTTGGAAGTTTTTTGGGGGCGAATTAGCGATCGATGAACAGCTGAATCGTTTTCTGTTATATCTGATTTAATTGTTGAACCGACTTGACGGATTCTGTGGAAGATTGGAACTGAAGTTAATCGGATTAAAATTGCAATTGGAAGAAACAGGAGGATGTAGTATAAACTAGAGAAATTTAACGCATCGTTGAAAGATGAAAAATGTTGGCAGCTGGAATTAACCCTCTACTGTCTCAGAGACTCCGCTGATTCTACCTTTTTTGTTTTCTTCCATTCTATTTAGAACTCAACGTTATAAACTATAATGTTCGTTAGGAAAATGTGGGATAAAGGTGAATCGGTAAGAAAAGTTGCCAGAAATGTGGGGCGGTCTAGCGCAGCGGTGGCTAGACAAAAGCTACCGAGAGACGGCGACTGTGCGTGTGAAAGCGGTGTGTCGATGAAGCGCAAGACGAGCGAAAGAAGCAGTCGTTGAGTGGCCACCGAGTCGTTTGTATCTATAATTTTGTTTTTCCTATTTTCTTTATTAAACTTTACAACGTTGACCCGTTGTTGCTCCCTTCTCCCTGTTCACATCCTACAGAAATGTTCTGTATTTACGTATAAACTCACCGGAAGTTGAGGAGTTTCGTAGACTCCGTGTATCGGGCTTTACGTCCCAAAAACGGTGTCCCGGCAGTAGGGTTAATCGAAGAAATAAAAGAATTCCTAATATGACAAACTAGAGTAATTTGACGCATTATGAAAAATATTGGCAATTGGAATTAACCGAAGAAACAAAATGACAAATTCGATGAATTATAGAAAGACCAAAAATATTGCCAATTTTGTGTATTTGAGTAACATTCTAAAGTAACGCGTGGTTGCGTTAATAATCAAAAATGAAAAGCAGCAGAATTATTAAAATACATGTTAAAATGTTCAACATTTATAATTAGGTACGCGAGGTGTTCTCGGCGCCTCAGTTGTGTTATTTGTGGGATATTGTGTTACATTGCTTAGCTACTCTGCTCACCTGTCATGTACCTTCCTTTTAAGAACATTTATCCAACTTGTTATAAGAACGCAGGATATTTTGTTACATTACTTAGCCTTCCTTTTAAGAACATTTGTCCACCTTAATATAAGAGCAAAAATGACGCTTCCTCCGGCGAGTGAAATAACATCCCGTCAAACATAAATAAATTCTGGGAAGTCGGCGCAGAAATATTATACTTGAATTCTTCCGATACAAGTAAATTAAAAAAATACTTTGCACGTTTCATCTATTATTGCTAATAAAAATATTCAGTACCACCTCTATCAAAGAATACTACACAAGATTATTCCAAAAATTGACGTAAGCTTCTCAAGGACATCCCGCCTATCATACACACCCAGTTACGTCACGTTGCACCACGTGGCTAATTAAGGGTTAATCGATATCAAATATCTAAGACAAAGGATAGTGCATAAAGCACGCGGTAGCAACGAAAACACGTTGATCAAGCAAAATCCTCAATCTACGCAACAACCACCATTTTCCACCGCGTCTCGTCGCCGCTTCCCATCATTATCTAATTCCTCCCCACAATACTTGATCATTATCTAATTACTCCTCATCCAGGCAACAAAACAGTCTCGTTTATCTTCCAATACCCACACGTTGTCCACGAAGCTAAAACACGAGTGTGCGAGAGAAAGAAAGATAGATAGATAGAGAGTTGAAAATTCACCCGTAGCCTTTATCCAGATGCTGCACTATGTTCGATTTCTTTCTGAATCTGTTACAGCTACGTGTATCTGAAATTCACAAATTGAACTATCTCTCAATTGAACATAGCGCAGAAGATTACCAGCAACATTAAGGAAAATATAGAGCGAGAATGGGTGAAATCTCACCTATTTCTGAGGAACGTACGAGGGTTGACGCAGTCACAGATTTTCCTTACAGAGATACATTCTCCCTTCGGTTGGACTATCGGTAACACAAGAGACCGTTCGACAGAGCGAAATCGAGCGATCTGTCTTGAATCTCTCGACAGGCTTGGCCCGACGATACGAGAAGATAAGAAGCGTGTCAGTAACCTTGAGGCACGCGCGCGCGCGCGCGCACGTTTATGCTCCCTCCTGCGTGGGAGGATACGCCGCATCTATTGAGCGTTACGTTTCGTTAACGACGCCAGCACTCCGCTGGCGAACTGTTAACACGACCTAAATATCAACCGGCGAGCCAACTGTCTGTCTCTCCCTCTCTCTCTCTCTTGCTCGTCACTCCGATCCTTGAAATATGGAGATCGCTCGTGGGCTGAAGGCGGCTTTCTATTAAACTTTCTGACCAGACGAGTTTGGTCAATGTGCGAAGTGAGCGTTGTTTGGTGGAAGTTGTGAGAGATTTGTTAGAACTTTTCTGCGATAATGTGAAGTTATTGAGATTTGTTAGTGTTGGGAGAATTTTTTTTTTTTGAGTGAGTGCAGAATTTGGTGTGCGTTGATTTTAGGGTTTTTTTGAGGGTTGTATATGTTGAAGTAAACCTAACCTGAAATATTAATATAGGCGGAGTGTTTGCTGGAATAGTGGATATTGTGGAGAAGACACGTTAATTCGAAGGAAATTACTGTTTCTTTGAATGAATGGAGAATTTTTAGTGTGCACGAATTTTAGGCTAACCCAAAACTAACCTTAACTATTAAAATTAATGGAATGCTCGTTGGAGAAGTGAAAATTGTAAAAAGACACGTTAATCCGAAGAAAGTTGCTGTTTCTTTGAATGAATGGAGAATTTTTAGTGTGCACGAATTTCAGGCCAACCCAAAACTAACCTTAACTATTAAAATAGAATATTCGTTAGAGTAGTAAAAATTATAAAGAGAACACCTTAATTTCAAGAAAATCTCTACGTCCATAAGTAACAGAAGAATTGTTATTTTACACTGATTTTAACTTCTGTTTAACAGTCCTATAAGAACTAGAAGTGTGAAATAATTACAGAATCGGTTAGAGTAACACTAAAATAGCACCGAAACACTAAAACTTGCAAACTACCAAGTTTCGCTCTTCCCCGAAAGAGAACTTTCAACGAGAACCTTGAAACAATAATTTAATTACACGAATTAAAGAAAAGAAAACAATAGAACAAGAAACAGCCGGCAAACCGCGTCGAACGGAAGCATCGACGTTTTTAAGTCCCTCGACCCTGCAGAAACGCGGCGAGTTCAAGAAAGCAGCCAAGCGCCGTTAGTTTACAATTCAAATTCGCTCACGATATTAATGTAACTCTTCTGTTTATCCAACAAACTTAACATCCCCGACGTTTATACATATTCAGCTGGAGATCGCTGGTTCTCGGCGAGAAACGTGACACGTGGGGATCGTAATCTTCTTAACGGTGATCGCATCTTGTGCAAGAACGCGTTCACAATATCATCCTTGTTCCCAAACGATAATCCATCGAGACAATTTATACGATCTGTCCCTTCCTACCATTTCATACGAATATTTTATCTCTCCGCTCTCTGTATCTCTTTCCATTTTCTCTCAAAAATTCATCCCATCCCCCGACTCGATAGCAAACGCGAGAAAAAGGGGGAGAGAGAGAGAGAGAGAGATCGTTAAAAGCGGAACGAGAAACGGTGGGTGTTCGAAATGTTTGAAATTTCTCTGGGTAACAGAAGGGTCGACGTTTTCGTAGGGTAAACAGTAAATAATAAACAGCGGATGAAGTGCATCTCATGTGGTCGCACGTGTCGCGATGCCACGCTATTTGCGGCACGAGTATTTATAAGCCGCTCTAATTCAGTCGCAGACGTATAAATATCAATTTAGCGTGGCCGGTGTACGCGATTGCGTTACAATTAACCGTTAACGCGCTTTTCATCCGAACCGATCGATCCGAACGTTAATTCGTTCTCGTAGGAACTTAAACCGACGCAACGGTACGAACATCTCTTCGCAGCGAGAGCTGTATAATGCCGGTTTCACGCCGGAGGATTAGAAACATTTGGTTGCATGGTTGAAGTAGGTTGGAAATATTAAATGTCGGTATGTAAAATTAATTTTCAAGGATGAGGTATGATTTTTGGAGTTTCGTCCATTTTCAAGATTTAGATACAGCCAAATTTAAGGTTAACTTGAAATAAGTTCTGGATTCTTTTGCAAATTGTATGTTTTCGGTTTCTTCACATTTTACCATAACCTACATGTAGTCAAATTTGAGATTAACTTAAAATAACCTTTTCTTCCAAAAATTTCTAAAATTCCAAGTGTATACGGGCTTTAAACAATGAAAACGATGAAAACTGCTTTTTTCTCGATTAGAAACACTTGAAACGCTTCTTTTCTCTTTTTCAAAATGCACATGTAGTCTTCGATGTTAACTTAAAACAACCTTTCTTCCAATAATTCCTAAAAATCCAAGTGTGTACAAGCTTTAACCAATGAAAACCACGAAATTGCATCTTTTAGGTAGCAAACACTTGAAACACTTCTTTCCTCTTTTTCAAAACCAACACACAGTCTTCGATGATAACTTAAACTAAACATTCTCCCAATTCTGGATTCTTTTGCAAATTGTATGCTTTCGGTTTCTTCACATTTTACCATAACCTACATGTAGTCAAATTTGAGATTAACTTAAAATAACCTTTTCTTCCAAAAATTTCTAAAATTCCAAGTGTATACGGGCTTTAAACAATGAAAACGATGAAAACTGCTTTTTTCTCGATTAGAAACACTTGAAACGCTTCTTTTCTCTTTTTCAAAATGCACATGTAGTCTTCGATGTTAACTTAAAACAACCTTTCTTCCAATAATTCCTAAAAATCCAAGTGTGTACAAGCTTTAACCAATGAAAACCACGAAATTGCATCTTTTAGGTAGTAAACACTTGAAACACTTCTTTCCTCTTTTTCAAAACCAACACACAGTCTTCGATGATAACTTAAAATAAACATTCTCCCAAAAATTCCTAAAAATCCAAGTGTGTACAAGCTTTAACCAATGAAAACCACGAGAAATACTTTATCCAAGTCAACAGAAGTCAACGCAGAAGTATTTGAATTTCTTATAAACTGCACCTTTTCTCCAACAAACTCTTCACACATCTTCTTCCTCTTTTTCAAAGCCCGCGTATATTGAAATCTGAAAGTATCATAAAACAATCTATTCTTCCAAAAATCCTTATCAATCCAAGCGAAGAAAATTCCTACCAAGCCCACGGAAAACATTTAATCCGCGTGAACGAAAAGTCAGCGCAGAAGTAAAATACCCGCGCCGCACAATCCTCTAATCACGGCTATAGTTAGAATCAATTATCGGTCCAGTTTACGGTCAATCGGCGTCGTTTTCACCTGCAATCCTCCGGCGTCGTGTCACAGCCAACGGCTCTCGAAACCCGCCCCTGGTGACAGGGTTAATTGAATTTCTTCCGCGTAAATTCTGTCAGGCCGAAAAATTAACTATCCCGGTTTAACGCAATTTTCATCCTCGGCGAGATCATTTTCTCCCGGAGAAAAAGTCACGCGTTTCCACGTGCACGAATGCAATTACGATTGCCCGGCGCGCTAGCGTAAAGGGAGAAATGGATGCCTCGAGACTACCTAATACGGTTATCGATGATCGTTATTACGGTGATATTGCACCGCAATTAGCGGCGGACTTTGTAGCGGCGCGATAGCGGCTACTCGCTTACGAATTTTTACGACTGTTTAATACGGTGTAGCGGTTAGTGGAGTGTGTCGATCTTTGTCGAGGATTACGTAAAAGCGCCGCTTTTTACACAGTGTTCTTTATGCAGAGGGATAATATCGAGAACTGAGTTTGAAGAATTTCCATTCCTTTGGTTCGACATATTTGGAGAGAAGGATCTGACGATCCGTGGAAATCGTGGATTGGATAAGTGGTTGTACACGTGGATGATGATAGAAATGTTTGTACGCTGTGAATACGAATGCGTTTTATCTGTGACCGCCACTTTTT
>NW_017100231.1:996785-1021978 GCF_001263275.1 Habropoda laboriosa | reverse complement strand
GCCCGCCACTTTTTCAAGAAGAAACACAGAAGATGGCAATTAGCTTGCAACAAAAGCACGGAAACTCCTTGCTGATTTTCCTATCGAATAAATATCGATAAATGTAAATCGCTATTTATCAACTTATTTTGCAAAATTTAATATTGAAAATTACCCCTTCCTTTCTTTTTTAATTTTTACGTTCCTGGATCGATTTAGTTGGAGCGGTGCATAATTAATCATACGAGTATTAATTTCTATTTAACTTATTTTGCAAAATTTCATGTTCGAAACTTTTTAATTTATTTGAAAATGGTCGCTTCCTGTTTCAAAAGTTTTGTTTCTCGAATCGATTTAGCTGGAGCAGTGCATAATTAATTATGCGACCACTAATTGCTGCTCGGTTTATTTTCCAAGATTTATTATTGAAAACTTTTTACTCGATTTTTAAAATATTGCTTTCCTGAAACTTTTCCGGGAAAGTAGTGATTCCAAACTGTAGAAATTTGGGAAACGAGAACGTAACTTGCATTTTGGTAAATATAAAAGTTCACTGTGTTCCCACATAAATTTCATAAAAACGCGATAACGAATATGACGAACGACGTTTGAATAGAATTTTCGCAAACATTTATAAAGAAGAAAAAAAAAAAAAAACACACGGCAACTGATAGGAGGAGACCCTCGAGCCATGTTTAACAAAACAGATTTGCAATATGTAAGGAGCGAACTAGAAAATTCACACGTGTGTTCGCTGACGGTCGGTCATGTTATTCAAATCGAACGTAGCCTTGCATCATTCGTCGATAAACTCTTTGAACATTCCGACGAACCGACGAGCATCCTAGTCTGAAATAGCAACAACACGATAAATCTGAATTTTCGATCGACAGAATCTTTCGTATATTCCCGATGAATTTTTATTCGGAAGCTACTATGCAGAAAAATGTAGAATTTATGGAATTATCAAAATTAATTCGGAATTCCCAAGAGAGGAATTTTGTGGAATATAAAATAGACGATCTATCGATGATCTCCGTTTCAATAATGAACGATCGAACTAATTAGTAAAACAAATTCACGAGCTTTCAGGTACCATAATTCTACGAAAATGATAATCTTTGCTTCCGTGATTAACAGACAATTATTACCATAATTAACGAAACAAACTCGATCGCTTCCTGAATTCATGCGGACCGAAATCTAGCAACACGAAATTCTAACTAACAACACGATCAATCTTCAGAATTACAATTCTACCAAAATCATCTCCATTTTTCCGGTCGGCAGGCGTCATTCGTTGCTAATGAACAATAAACGATCTCTCGTTCGGATTGATAAAATGAATTTCCTAACACTCGGAACACTAGTAGTCTAATTAATCCTCGATCCAATAATTGAAGGATTCATGTCGCAATGTTACAAGTGGCAAATTTTCCCCCCAAAAAAGTAAGAAAGAACACCACAATAGTGTATTTCTAGTAAATTTTTTAAATAAAAATTATTTCATATCAATAAATGCTCAAAATACTAATTTTCATATTTCATTTCTACACACTGAAGGATACGAAAACAAATTATTTGAAATAAAAATTATTTCATTTCATATCAATAAATGCTCAAAATACTAATTTTCATATTTCATTTCTACACACTGAAGGATACGAAAACAAATTTTTTTTAAATAAAAATTATTTCATTTTATGTCGATAAATGCTCAATTCAATTTCTATTCGCTGGAAGATTTCAATCGAATAAACGAGAATAACAAAAAAAAAATTTCCAAACACCGTCTTTCTTCGCAATAATTGCCTGATAATTAAACACAACTAATCCCTTGAAGATTTTTACTTTTTTGATACTGGAGACATTACCGTTCGAAATTCTCGAACAAACAAGGAAGCCGAAGAGTACGGCAGTTACTTCGTCGAATATGGCGGAAGTATACTGCACGGTGCATCGACTATCTATGTAAGTTTATTATCAGTGCCTAGTAATATCGTGTCAAGCCAGGAGTGTACGAAGGCGTACTGTAATTGCGGTGGAAGCGATGCGGTTAATAGGGTGTGGCAGCCCCTGCTTCCCAAGTTATTACACCCCTATATTATTGATACAACTCCATTACGAAAGTCCTTGGAGAGTTCAGATAGGACACGTCGTCGTGTCGAGGCCGATGTTTTCGAGACGATCGGCCTTTCCGCGATCTTCAAACTTCTCGATCACCTGCGAACACCCACTTGGAGATACCTCTGCCACTCCTGCCCATCCAGTTTATCGTGCTTTCTTCCTGTTCCTTTGCTTGCTCTCTTTTAAGAAACTTCGTACACAGTTTTACTTCTGTCGAGGAGTTCGAGTAAAAGCTTTCTAATATGTTGTTTTTGTCACGGGTAAGGAAGAAATACGTTTACCACGTTTGCTTTAGTCTGTATCGCTGGTGTATAGTCGGAGGAAGAAATATTGCGGGAACGTAAGGTTCAAGGTGAAGCGTCGAAGTTCACTTGTTCGAGTATATTGACCAGCGAATCGACAGAAGTCTGAGAAGATAAGGACCGAAGTCGAAATTAAGGTTGTGTGAAGTATGAGTTAGTTTTGATTCAATTTCAATACAAAAATGTGAGTTAATATTTCCAAGATTGGAGATTAAATAATTTTCTTTTTTGGAACTTAGTAATCTTGCAACGACTATGTAGGTTTGCTTCATATTCGCAAGTGTAAGGATTAGAGCAACGTCGTTGAATTTTATGTGAGCTCGCTGTATTTCTTCCTCAGACTATACCTTTCGGTACGAGAAAAATTGGTAACTTAAAATCTGCTAAAATATCAATTTATGCATTTATTTATTTTTACGGGAAGATTTCCCATTAGAATTTGCGTACAAATTTGTGCAAAGTTGTATAAAAATTTAATTCGAAAATTTCATCCGGATTTATTTAGTATTAAATCTAAATTGAAGTATCTCTTTTTGATAACTATGCACTTAACATTGCAAAAAAAGGAAATTCACGTTCCTGGAAGATTATTAATTACAAATAAAATGCAATTCAAAGAAAAAGGAAAAAAATTTCGAAAACTAACTACATACTGACATGATCCGCCATGTTGTAATTACCGAAAAGTTTTATAAAACCACCTTTTTTCACAGAAAATCATAAGCGTGTGCAGAAAGACAGCCTAACCTAAAATTTAGCCAGTGACGTGAAAAAATTCGGATCTCCCGGTGCACCAGGAGGCCAGAGTGGCCCTATAATTGGAGATTTCGTGGACTTACGACGCCAGGATCAACGCTCCCGTCCACGTCCGTGATTCTACGCGGGCAACGAACCATGGCGAACGATTCGGCGAGGGGATGGCGCGAGAAAGAAGGGCGCGAGACCCAACTGGAGACGGCAGAGTTACGTGTCTTCTTCCAATGGGAACCAGACGAAACTGGGCCTCCAACTTTTTGACCCAATTTTTTCCACCCCTGAATTACCGTCTGGATGAATCTGAACGGAACTGTTTTCCACTCGATTGCTACGATAACATATGACCAAGAAAATTGAAGATACCAAATGTAAACAAAATTCAACTAACGATAAATTATATTTTTAAACAACAATTTAACCCTGTATTTAATGTATTCTTATATTTTACAAGACCTTGCAGCAGTTCGTTAAAGATTGCTTCTTTCAAACCATTTCGCTGTTTAGCCATTTACCAGAGGCCCGTAGACCTTTCGTCCGGTGAAATTAATTTTTTACCAAGTGGTAGACGATAATGTCGCTTCTCAGTCGCCACTCGAGTGCAAAGAGTTAAATTTCCAGCCGAAGTAACTGATTATTTAAAAATTTCTGTATTAGATCAAATTTTCTTCCGGTACCGTTCAATCATACCGCTCGGACAACGAGAAACACCCTCAGAAAGTGCAAAGGTTTAAATTCTGACGAAGAGAATTTTAGTTAAATGTTAAAATACAAAGTTTCACTTCACAAATATCTTTCTTGAACCCTTTCACAATGATAATTTTTAAGTTATTCCCAATAACAGGTATCACAGCTGGCGAACATTAGGCGTCGATTCTAAACGAACGAGGGGAAAGGCAAAAATTGGTCGATTGTAAAAAATGTGTTAGAACGATTTTATCCGATCCCTCGAATCGTCTCTCTTCGAGATAAGACCTAAATGGCGGAGAAGAAGGATCGGGGCAGACACGGGGCAGGCTTCGAACGCGTTCACAAGGGCCAACGTACACGCAAATCCATATTTAGACTGGATATCGGTTCGGTTACTTTTAGACGAGTGGATGGTGCTTAGTGTAGGCGTGCAAACGCTTACCCATCGAAAATTCCCCGCTTGTTCGGTAGTGAAATTCATTGTGCCAGCGGACAGTCGTTTGTTTCTCGCTAGCTTCGACAATAAAAAGCCGTGTGTGGCGTCCTTTGGACGGTCACCAGAAACGGACTCATCCTATCCTCGATTTTCTTGCTTTTTCAACATCGATTCGGGAATTTCATTCTGCTGTTACCAAATTTCTATTTAAATATACCAAAATTCGGACACACCGTGGTGTATATTCTTTGATGATAGTGATAACAGGTTGCATACTTTTTTTTTATGAATTAAAGTGAACACTGTGGCTGGTAAACATAAATATATTTTATGTTTGAAAAAGTGTGTATTGCCTGTTATATGAAATAACCTGTGCGTTAAATAAATATACCGGTTTACCAACTGCAATGCTCACATTTTTGAATGCGTTAAAAAGCAACCAGCTTGTAAACACTCTTGTAAACAAAAATACAGCAATAATATTTTGCATACTAAGTGACTGTCTGAAAATTAATACGACTGACTGTGCTTGTCAATTTTTGAATTTTTCTGTGTTCATTTGAAACTTGAAAAATTTCAATATTTCCGTGTTCGTTTGAAACTTGAAAAATTTCAATTTTTTTGTCGTCAATATTTTAACCAATTCCCGTATTCATCTTAAATTAAATATTCTTCATATTAATCTCAGAACGAATTTTCCCGAAATTTTCACAGAGATTGAAGAGAAAGAAGGAGGTTTGAGGTACCATCGAATCTTAACGGGCTCGTAGACAACGAAGAAGAGGGTTAATAAAATGTGTGCTCGACCAAATTGGAGGCACGGGATCGGTTTCGTGCAGCGCCGTTTGATGATATCGCGCGTCAACTATTACGGCGCACGATAGATCCGCCTGTCACGATACAAAGCACAAGCGCGGCCGTAGACTTTCGTCGCTTGATATGCAGTTTCCAGTAATTACAATAACAAATCGCGCGCAGGCAAACATAATGGAATCACGTGATTGTAACGTGCGTAACCGGCGCATACGCGATACGCGGACCAACCAGCGCAACGATTCGCCTCTATTCTCTCTATGTCACTCTTTTTCCCTCCCCAAGCATTTATGCACCGTGGAAATCCTCGTCAATTCACGTTACCACGAAAATTCCGTGCTTTTTCGCCGTTTCGAATAATATTTATTTATCAACAGTTCATTGCCTCCCTTCTTTTTCGGAAGTGTAGATGAGTCGTTGTTTCTGGTTCGAGATGGATTTTACTTTACGTTATCTAATTACTCGGTGATCATTTAGTTAATTAAACGTAGAATCATAAAATTGTGAAGAATTTAAGATATTCTGTGTGGTTGGCGTTTATGGGAGCTTTGAAGATCTGCTCGCGATGAGCCCTCAGCGGCTATAGGCGTTTCGAATATATTCGCTCGCGCTGCGCCCTTGGCGGCTATAGGCGTTTCGAATATATTCGCTCGTGCTGCGCCCTTAGCGCCTTTCGGCAGACTTTCACCTTGATTTAATCTTTAATTTTTTTACTTTGCGCTCTTCCATCTTAATAAAAGAAATTTTGAAATCTATAAATTTTCAGTTTCAAATCTTCAAAATTTG
Organism: Habropoda laboriosa; assembly: GCF_001263275.1. Classification (NCBI taxonomy): domain Eukaryota; kingdom Metazoa; phylum Arthropoda; class Insecta; order Hymenoptera; family Apidae; genus Habropoda; species Habropoda laboriosa. The sequence continues at coordinate 1,016,092 of NW_017100231.1, read as the reverse complement.
CAATTACGAATTTTCCAAATTTTAAATTTCAAATTATCACAAGTTTTCATGTTTTCAAAATTTTTCAAACTTCAGAACGAAAAATTCTTCGGCCGCGATAGAAAACCTATCGCTGCGAAAGGATTAAAAAAAACTTAAATCTGGAAAAACGAAAATTTAGAAATCTCCGAAATCTGAGCCGAAAATTAGAACGCGAGTCATCGCGAGACAATTACAAACGATCAAGAGGAGCAGAATTCGTCTTGGCGGTACAAGCCCATTTATCCAGACGTTTCCAGCAAACGGAAGGGGAGGGGGAGAAGAAGAAGGTATCCAAGTAGAACGTCGCGGAAAATGCGACGACTCTCCCATCCCTTCGACTTCCCACAGTCCCCGCGGACTGTCGCGCGTCTTTCGAAAACAATGGAACACGAGAAGGTAAGCTGCTGGCTACGCCACCACCGCGAGAAATTACACATCCGCGTTAGCCTCCTGTTCATTGTCGATGCGCGCGTGTCGCCTTCCGCGACGAAGGAAGAGAGGAAGGTATTACCATGTGGAATAGAACGAGATAGAATAGTGGGGGATCGCGTTATGCAATCTCGTCGTCACACTTGTCGGTAATTACTTATTTATTGCCCTATCACGCGATGCTCTGACTTTTTACCGACCGACATCGACGAGGTTCTGTCCTTTTTCATGAAGTTAGGGTGCTCTGTCGGATATGGATTGGAAATCTTGAGGATTCAATTGATGGATGTGACGTGATAAAAGTGACTCGACGATTTTTTGCTTAGAACGTTAAAGTTGATGGAAAGTTAGGAGATTGAAGTGATAAGATGGAAGTGACGACATGATTGGCAGAAGAAAGTTGTTGTTCAGAAGATATCTGCTGTTGTTTATTGGTGCACTGGTGTATAGTTCGTGGTTTGCTTTGAAGGTCAAAGTTTAAAGTTTATTTTGAACACTGATAAGATGGAAGTGTATGACACGAGGCTGAAATTAATTAATAGAAGAAAATTGTTGTCGTTCAGAAGATTCTGTTGCTGTTAAGAAATCAGTTCTGTTGTTCCATAGTTTACTTCTTGTTTCGAAGGTCAAAGTTTGAAGTTTATTTTGAACACTGATAAGATGGAAGTGTATGCCACGAGATTGAAATTAATTAGTAGAAGAAAGTTGTTGTTCAGAGTATTCTGTTGTTGACAAGAAATCAATTCTGTTGTTCTATAGTTCCCTTCTTGTTTTGAAGGTCAAAGTCTGAAGTTTACTTTGAACACTGATAAGATTGAAGTGTATGACATGAAGCTGAAATCAATTAGAGAAGAAGCTTGTTGTTCAAAAGTTGAGAAAGTTGTTAATATTACAATTTACTTTCCTTATTGTAAGCCTTCTTTTCCTATACTATTTATTAGCTATGTATATACTATCACGCTTACAACAGATACAAAATAATATTGGTTCTTTCAAAAAATTAAAAAATTCAACAGATAATTTGAACATTTATAATTATTGTCACGTAATTCCAGATAGTTGTACGCAACACTTGCAACGGTACCGAGTAGTAACTACTGCCACCATTACTCGTGCAAAGTTTAAATTACAAAGTACACTTCAACCAACGAAGTTACCCAGTCGACATACGTCCGTACAAATATACACAACACTTTGTACAATTGTTTTAATTACTTTTCTACTTCTACTTGCTCCATAACCTCCAAAATCATCTTTCTAACCTCTTTACAAAAATTCTGAACTAAAAAAATCTTTCTTCTACTATTTCACCACACTCTACACTATGCATCGTCGATAACGAAATATCTGATAAGAATTCTTGCGAAAATATCCATGTTCGTCTCACGAGTGAAATCGATAAAATTGACCAGCTGACGGAAAGAATCAAAGTCGCGACAAACTCAAATGAAAATGAAGGAATAGTGTGTTTATTCAGAGCGCGACGTCACACTTGATAATATTCGCGTATTAATTTCGCGGCGACCAATCGGCTATCGCGTAGCGTCCGGCGTGCAACATACTTGATGCTCCCGCATAATTCACGAGATACCCGTGAAATAATTCACTAGAAGCGTGGGAGATTCCATTTGCGAGACGAAGAAACGCGCACGCGACAACTTCCAACCCCTTACACGCCGCATCGTCAATATACATTTTGCGTGCAGCAGCGTAAGTAAGTACACGTGTGTGTGCGTTAGTGAGTATGGGTTGGCTCGTGAAACTTTTCTTGTCGCGTTTCTACGACACGCCAGTCGTTGTTAACCTCACGGAAAGTATGTAGGTTTCTCTTTTCGCATGAAACGAACTATTGTATTTAAACTCTTGCACGCAGTCATCTTCTCGATTTTTAGACGTTGCACAATCTTACAGTGACTTGAGTACGAAAGATTGCGGCGTAATTTATACGAAATAGGATAATATCGTTGAAACTGAGAATCGTGAAATCACTGAAACGTAGAGAATGGAAGAATTCATCGATGAAAATTTGACGATAAAGTTTCGAGTCGATGATTTATTCCCGAAGAATTTTTTAGCCGTCGAACTAATATTTCACATTTGAATAAAACCCATCCTTCAAACAGCAAACGTTAAATGAATTATTTCATCTGCAATTGTGATCCATTAGAATCTGAATAAAATAATACACACGAAACAACATCGAACGTTCCCGCTAAAACAATCGAATTTTTATGCAGAGCATAAATTCAGCTCGAAGTATCAATCAACCGAGCCACTTGACAACTAAACATTGAAAATAGTTATGAATCCCAATAAATACCTCGACGTTCGCGTAATCTTTTCCATAAAATTTACGAACCGCAGAAATTCACAAAAAGCTTCATCGAAACAGAAAACCATCCATCATACATCGCACCTTGGTTACACACTGACAATTCACGTCCAACGAAAAATGTAACAAATGTATACAATCGAAAGAATTCGTGCATCTATCAGTTTCACGAACTCGCACGCACGTGGCCATATTACCTTCCCTTCAGCAGCGCCACGACGTAACACGAAAACGGTCCGAGTAAGTGCGATCTGGCCCGAAGACAGTTCGGGCCCCATCGGTACCGTTCGCTGAATCTCCGAGTCAACGCGTCGCGTGCAAATGCATATATATATATATATATATATACACACACACAACACGCGTCGCTCTTCTTACCGCCGTAGAAAAAAAAAAAGAAAAAAACTCTACCACACGTATTCCACGCTATACAAAGATCGACAGAATTGTACTCGAAGCACTCGAAAAGTCACACGCGGAAGGAGGATTTCAGACGCACTGCGAATAAAGCGATTGTCGATCGGGAAAATATACTCACGATTCACGTGGCCGCGAAGTTTGTTCGCGCTCGCGCGTGCCGCTGAGACGTTCACTGGGTCCGCGGGTAATGGAGTATTATCGGTGGCTGCCTTGACCTCGAGCACGCGGAACGAGGAAGAAAACGGGGGAAAAAAAGGAAAATAAAAGGAGCGCGCAAATACGTCGAGGCGAGCTCGCTCGCTCGTATTACAATGCGTATGCAAATTTCGATATTAGGTATCCGGTACGTTCGGTACATGCTTCACAATACGGTTCGCGGTGAAATGCGAACACCGGAAGATAAAGCCGGGGAACAAACGGGTCGAGGACTTCCTGGAAAAAAGTAAACGCCGCGCTTCGAAGACGCTTGAGCACGCGAATAAACGTCGAATGATGTCACGATTCCGAGTGCTGGATTGCATCGTAACCATTGTGTAATACCGAGGTGTTATAATAACGGTTGTACCTATAGGAGAAAGTTTGGTTATAAGTGATTTAAGATCGTCGATCGAGATTCTTCGGTAGAAAGAGGATTTTCTATATCTCGAGATAGAAGCAATAATAAAAGAGTAGAGATATGAAAAGGTATAATTTTTGGTCGGGACTGTACAGGGTGGGCCACGTGAAACAGCTCACTTAATTCAGAAAAATTATTTCGATGGAAGGAACGAGGAGGTTTGACGTTTATTTAAAAATCTTAGAATCCAAGGTCGTTTCAAGGTCATATTATGCACATCGATGCCTGCTACAACGTACGGTAGAAAAGAAATATAGGTGACGTTGAAAAAGAAGAGAGAAAAATTTTTCTTCCATCTTATTTATCCTTCGGAACGATTTAAGTTACGTCCAAAAATTTCCTCGTCGCGCTGCAGCTAGAGAACATAATCAGGTGGCCATTTTACGTGGTCCACCCTGTAAATTCGCTATAAATCTCAATTACTTCACCGAAACTACCAAGGTGACCAAGTAGCGTGAGCTCGTAAACACCAGAAGAACGATTGATTGCCTATTGTCAACTGTTGGTGAAACGTAACGTCACAACAAAAGCCTGTAATCATCTTATAGATCATACAGGAAAATTGTACCAAGAAAAACAATTTACCTCTCGTAACCCTAAATTTACAGCACGTAAATCTCAATGATTCTGTATACCGTCGTAACAATGACGAACCATTTTAAACGTAGAATCAAACCTGAAACGAAAATAACCCTGAAAAAAAAAAAACAGAAACGAAATCACACAAGGACTCGAAAATTTCCATTCCAACTCTGTCCATCGTATCTCCCTGCAATTTACAAACAAGATTATCGCTATCAGGGTTACAGCGAAAATACTCAAAAGAGAGATCGAGTCTCGAGAACTAGCGGAAGGGTCTACTTTATCGTTCTGCAAGTGTCCACCCTAATGTTAACCCTTTGCGGACGGAGTATTAAGCTACGTCGAAGTACCGATAACTTCTGTAACATACATCAGGTGTACAAATGAATTTTTCCCGAATTTTGGTGAAGATTTATTTAAAAAGAGTGAAAACAGATCACGCATCGAAACAATTTCCATTATTGTCGATGTCCTTTTACCATATTTCTGGCAGCGATAGAAACTTGCTGGCTTCGAATCAATTATGTGAATCCAATCGAAAGGTCACTGTCTCAATTTCTTTTTTTTTTTTCAAATAAATTATCTCAAAATTACATTTCCCTCCAAGATCACGAATTCCTCGAAGCGCACGAATTTGTACTCACGCCGACTGTTTTTATCGCTTGATCCTTTCGCTACGGCAGATTTTAACGCGTAACGTGGCTGGTTGACGGTATATTTTTAATCACGGCTGCAAAATTTCTTATTTCGACCGCATCGTTTTGAAATTCGTTCCGTTAGATCAAGGTAGAAATCCTCGAAGGATAAAATTAAGGATTAACTTAGACCAGAAGTGCGCCAAAACGCGGCAACTGTACATTGTGAGTAACTTTTCAAAGCGCCTATAGGCGGCAGTAGTAACGAAAGGGTTAAAAAAAAAAGATCACCGACTATTACAATAACCACAATTCCTCCACCTCAATATCCTGCAGTCCCACCTATAACCCACCCACTCCATTACCCAATCATCTCCACTCAAGGGGGATCCCCGGTTCCTCCTCCATCTCGTGATAACCGTTCCAATCGGCGAAAAACCGCCCCTAATCTCCGCGTGTTTCACAGGACTGTACCAAGAGAGAAGGACAGAGAGGGAGGGAGAAGTCAGGTCCGTGGGTAATTTTTCGAAGAGGAAACCCAAAGAGAGAGAGAGAGAGAGAGAGTCGGAAAGGCGGGTAGGCAAGCAACGCGGAGAAAGCGAGCAGATCGATCGGGCTGTTGCAACGGCGCTGCCGAGAGAGCTGCGGCATACCAGAGACCTGGGCCGCTTTTCGCCGTGGCGATAAATTCCGTCGAGAGAGCTCGCAAGCTCTCTCCCTCTACGAGAGAACGCTTGCTTTCCTGCAAAATATTTCAGCACCTTGGCACGACTCCCATCGGGGCGTCGAATTGATTATTGAACAAACAGCGTGATACCTGACTTACGTCCACGTCGCCGGCGACTTCCACCCGTTGCAAAAGAACCGCCTGCTCTTGCTTGCCTGCCTCTCTCTATCTCTGCTTTCCTCTCTCTCTCTCTCTTTGTCGGCTAGAAGAAACCAGCGTGTCGAATAGATAGAGTACATGGAAAAGGGGGGGAAAGGGAACGTTCTTGGGGAAATTTATAACTCTGGCCACGCTGGAGGCTTCGAGCTCTGGGCCACGCGATGCAATATACAGGCTTGCTCTATTACGCGGATGTGTGGTGAGCTTGCTCTCTCTCCGTGGCTACCGAGAACAGCCACCAACGCTGATATGACGTGCCTCTTTCTTCTCGCGATGGTTAGTCCGAGCTTCGGGGATTTATTGTTATTGTTATTAAGTTGACCAGAGTTTTATGGTTTTAGGAGAAGCTGAAAATTAAATCTCCAGCTGCGACTAGACGGCTTGCTTGAGACACTTTGATGTTCGTTACGAAGTTAGGGGTTTGTAAATGTAAGTGCGAGTATTTAGATCTAAGTTAATCTTTTAGGTACGATAGACTTGTGGTAAGAAGTTCTTGGTGTGTATTGGAGGAAATAATTATTTTTTAATACTTGGTTCGTGATTGTCAAATCTCTGGTGCATTCTAGGGACTCACAGCTGATCGTCCAATAAGCGCACTTCACTTTCTATCATGGCAAAAGAAAGTAAGTTTAAAATTATTTTCTTTCGCTCTCTTTATTGCGTTATCCTTTCTATTATGGCGAGAAAAGTAAGTTATAGAATTGTAAATAATGGGAAACTTGGTTCTGTACGCCCAGGAAATAATTAGAAGAAAGACAAAATTGATCAAGCTGAGAAAAATGTGAACGTTGAGGGGTTAAGTCGTCGGTGATAACTTACTTTTAAAGTGGCAAAATTAATTAATTAATTGTAAGAAATGAGCGTATACGTACGCTCTCAGTAGTGAAAGGGTTAAATCACCTTGTTTAGATAAACAAAAATGAAAAGGATAACAGAGGATGCAAATATTGTGAAGTACAGTGTCAAGAGAGTGACAAGGATGCTGCAAACTCGCAAAGAACAAAATAAAAATTGCCCACTACCGCAATTAAATCAACACTACCAAGAAACCACTCGAAAAAAAAAAAAAAGAAAACTAAAATTCAGCTAATGCCGTCAATTTAGAGGGTTTAATTTCGCCGAGAACGGCGTTTCCCGCTTGAGATAAATATTCATTAGAACGAGTAGGTTACACGGCCGCCGGGATTATTCCTAGTTATCATTTATTCATCTATGTCATCAGAGAGGACACGCGCGCGTGCTCCGAGGACGTTTAATTAAAAAAGGTGGGAGAACGCGGCGCGAATTTCTTCGCGGACGGACACACGGGAAACGAGGATGATTTAACGCGGGACGCAGACCGAACGCAGAGTGTTCAGCCGCTCGAAAGGAACATTATTATTCCAGCTACCGAACTACCAGCTAATTCGCCAGTGGTTCCAGCCACCGCGACCATTGAAACTTCTCCTCCCGGCGACTATCTTATCTCGCGACGGAGGGAAATTCAATTCTACGACCTGCTATATTTAATTAGACCCCAACTACTGTCGATCTGGATCGTTGTTTCCCCCCTTCTTTCTTATTAACCCTTATGTCAACAACCGGGTACCCATTCGCATAATTCTCGCTTAAAATATTCCATCTTCCAGGTAAAAGACTGAAATATCCGGCCAGATCGTTGTTATTTCGCACATTTCCTATCCGTGTTTGCCTCAAGTTTAGAATTTTCTTACCGGAAAACTACTAAAACTGGACGATAATGTGGGGTTTTTGGTATGAAAGAGTGAACGCGGGGAGAGATGGGGAAATGGAGAGAGTTGATATGCATGGCCTGAAAAGGAAGAACGAACGACAGACGATCGTGCGTGGCGCGTTTGTTTAGACAATAACATGAGTTAGTGTGTGTGTGATGTGTGTGTTGGAGAGAAAGAAGAAGAGTGGTGTGTGTGTGTTTGACCAGCGAACGAGAAGCATCGAACCGTAAATATTAAGAGAGCGAATTACATTTTCTGTGACAAATAAAGATAATATTAGTGAACAGCACTAATTTAATTTAATATACGTAAAAAGTAATCAAAAAAATCCCACAATAAAGTAGACGACAATTCTGGTTATTGACATAAGGGTTCAGTGGCGCGTTATCCTATGGCGGTGATGGCGAACCTGTGACACGCCAGGACATTTTGGGTGAGCAGATCACAAATAATCATCACACAAACAACGGTGTCTACCTTCTATCAACGAGGTTCAGAATCGTTAATTCGGAGCTGAACCATAGCGAGTCCGTGATCGTCGCAACGCTCGCAACAATTATGGATATTTCTAGATGTGACACGGCACACGAGTTAAGCTAGATTTTTTCCCAATTTTGACACACCGAGCTCAAAAGGTTCGCCGTCACTGTCCTATGGGCAAAAGGGGCAATTGCTCCACCAACGAGGGGGGCCGCAAATTCAAATTTGCCCGAGGCCTCGTGAAGCCACAACGCGCCACTGTAAGGGTTAAATTCGACGCACTGTAGGTAAATCTTGTCCAAGGGAGAAATAAAAATGGCAGATAAGAGAATTTGCAAGAGAAACGTTTCGGAGAGTTTACAGAGAGTTCTCGATGACTGTTCGTTTCGATTTCGATTTAAACGAGAAGTTTATAACACCGTGTTCTTAATATTCCGCCACATCTGACACGGTGAAACACTATTATGGCGAGAGAGGAGGGAAAAACAAGTTTGAGGGAAGTTCGGTCGAAGAGCGGAAGTTCCGTGGTCGGAAGGAAACTAAATACGGGGCGAATAAGATGTCGAGGTTTGCTTCTTCGACACGCGGGGGGGGCAAAAGTCCGACGCGGAAAATTTATGCACCTGTATCCCTTCCGACCTATGTATCTCTTCCGTTCGACAAATGATGGTCTTGAATTTTGAAATGGATGGGTGGGCTGCTCCGGATGTTTCCAATGGATATGTAGGTCTGGCGTGTGGTATTTGGTTGTGGCTCTCCGTGAACCAGTTTCACGGTGACATGTTTATCTAATATCTCGTGAGATGTTTGCTAAATTTCGGATAAGCATTTCTTTGGGGAATTTGTTTCGGTTATTTCATAAAACATTTTAATAAACGAGTCTGACTCTGCTTTATAGCGAGGCAAAAAATGATTATATTGGTAATAAAAATTCATTCTGATTGTAACTCTAGATTCGCATTGATAAAGAATTTTCGAAAAGAAAGAGCGGTGGGAGTAAATTTTGAAATAAGTGATTTTCAAAAATTCTTCGTTACCATAACGTAGGATATTAAAAATCGCACAAATTTGAACTTAACTTTTGCTCCATATATTGTACGGTTTCGTAAATATTCACGATCATACGAAAATTCACAATTTCTTTAAGGGATGTTTTCATCGCTAAGAACGTTTCATTGCCGAAACAAAAATTAGTCTCGCTATTAACTTCACTTAAACTACATTTCCGCAAAGTTTCAAATTTTTCTGACTTTTCGGGTTGCTAAACTTCTTTTCTTTTTTTACCACGGAAACTTTATTTATTTATATAACCCTTTAGAACTTTCCTTGTTAGTTAATTAAAAGAAAACGAAAACATTCTCTATGTGTAATTAAAATCATCGCCGTAACATTCACTTGTTGTTCACCCTCAAGAGATCCCAAATACTTCGCTAAATTACAAAAAAGAAAAAAAAAACTCCAGACCATGTAGAATTAATTACCCAAACACGAATAAAGCATCTCGTTGGCCGTTCTTATTACCAATTCCTCCTGGGATTCCCATTATCATTTCCGACAGCGGAGATATTATGGAAATACGTACGATTCGAAATTCGCGTGGCGACGAAGCCAGGGGTTTTTAGCACCCCATCAGAACGACGAGGGGTTAAACGACTAGGCCACCGGTCTGATTTTCGCGACGTGCCGCCAGATATCGATTTCCCTTCGACCTCTTTCACCCTCCTGGTGCACGCTCGCACACGTACCACGAAGATTGTTGCGCTCGCGCATGCGAAGAAAAAAGGAAGAAAAGGGGTGGAAGGGTATGAAGATTGAAAGGAAGATGTTCTCTTTTCTTTTCTATTTGCCTTTTCTTCCTGCGTCACGATCGCGGCGCGCACGTGTGCGAGAGTGGAATACATTGGGAGAGGGTGGAAGTGGCGGCACAGTGTCGTGAACTTTATCCACGAGAGGCAACTTCCGGACGGTGACTGGTCTTTAAGACTTCGCCGCGTCGCGAAAAGTTGCCCGACGAACGAGATCAAGAGCGAAGAGACAATGTTTTCGTACACCGACGTGTCTTCGCGCGGAAAAGAAGACATTTTGGGGATGCGAGATTGTAGCGCTGTTTTGGTGGAGGAGTGAAGGGTTGGAGCGTGGTGTCGACTCGGTGAAATCTTTCGTTTGGACTGACGACACTGTGTTGAAATTTTGTGGAAATTATGATATTTTGAAATTTTGTCGAAATTGCATATTACCCTGAAATTTTGGTAAAGTTGTATGTTACTTTGAAATTTTGTCGAAATTGTATATTACTCTGAAATTTTGGTAAAGTTGTGTGTTACTTTGAAATTATGATATTTTGAAATTTTGTCGAAATTGCATATTACTCTGAAATTTTGGTAAAATTGTACGTTACTTTGAAATTTTGTCGAAATTGCATATTACTCTGAAATTTTGGTAAAATTGTACGTTACTTTGAAATTTTGTCGAAATTGCATATTACTCTGAAATTTTGGTAAAATTGTACGTTACTTTGAAATTTTGTCGAAATTGCATATTACTCTGAAATTTTGGTAAAATTGTACGTTACTTTGAAATTTTGTCGAAATTGCATATTACTCTGAAATTTTGGTAAAATTGTACGTTACTTTGAAATTTTGTCGAAATTGCATATTACTCTGAAATTTTGGTAAAATTGTACGTTACTTTGAAATTTTGTCGAAATTGCATATTACTCTGAAATTTTGGTAAAATTGTACGTTACTTTGAAATTTTGTCGAAATTGCATATTACTCTGAAATTTTGGTAAAATTGTACGTTACTTTGAAATTATGATATTTTGTAATTTTGTTGAAACTATATGTTACTTTGAAATTTTGGTAAAATTGTACGTTACTTTGAAATTTTCTTAAATTTATATGTTGCTTTGAAACTTTGTCGAAATTGCATATTACTCTGAAATTTTGGTAAAGTTGTATGTTACTTTGAAATTATGATATTTTGAAATTTTGTTGAAACTATATGTTACTTTGAAATTTTGGTAAAATTGTACGTTACTTTGAAATTTTCTTACATTTATATGTTGCTTTGAAACTTTGTCGAAATTGCATATTACTCTGAAATTTTGGTAAAATTGTGTGTCACTTTGAAATTTTGCTAAATTTCTATATTACTCTGAAATTTCGTTAAAATTGAATTTTATTCTGTAATTTTGTTAAAATTGTATTTTACTTTGAAATTCTGTAGAATTTCTATGATGCACTCTTTTGTAATGGAATCTTGATATTTATATTCGAATCCATGAATTAAATTCGAAATAATAAGAGTGATCTTATTGATCTCATCACTGAAACACGTAATCCAGTTTGCCACGATTCGTCAACATCTTGATCTCCGTTTCCACAGAACAACGAATCAGATGTACGAACGCGAGATATATGTTAATCACTTCTTATCAAGCCCCTCGCGTTTGTATCAAGATAATTGTGTTACAATACCACGAAAAAGAGAGATATAAATAAAAGTTCCTTTACTCTGAATCGAAAAATTCGTCGATTTACGTCAAATCTCTCGCATAAATCTAGAAACTGCAATATCGTTGCTCACATATTCGATCAATCATGTCAACCTCAGAATGCAACACTCCTACGTCACAATTATCCAATCAACACAGCTGATATCACAGTTAACAACCTTCTTTCAGTAAAAACACCTGCTCCTCCAGAAATCAACGTTGCAAACCTACCTCATCGGCGAACGTAAGATCGTTATAACAGTACCTAATACTGTACTTCTGGCAACTGAAATCTAACTTCAGTGGCACCGAAAGAAAAGCCTAATAAACGTCACAGTCGAAGAAACTTCCGCGACTGACTTCTCAGCCGGAAAACGCGAGAAGAAACGAAGAAGACTGAGGTACCAGGCGTGTTTTAACCCCTTGCTTCACAATAACGAGTCACACTATGGAATATTGTGCAGAATTTGGTGAAGAAATGACAAAAGAAGAATAACATATCTATTAAATTTCAGCTTCAATTTAAAACTGACGATTATTAAATAAAAATCCTATCCAATATCTTCGCTTCTCTTTTCTAACCCTTTGAGTGCCACGAGTTATCGCAGAAATCTGCGCTTCTTTCATTTGAGTCGAAAAATGTCAAGAATTTTATCTTGGACATTTTTTCGGAAATGACACGAAACCACGGCAAAATTTATAAAAAATAGAATAGAATTTGCACTTTGCGAGCGAATGCAGCGGTAGTTATCGAGTTTGTCTCGACAGAGGAAACTTTGCCTTCAGATATCACGCAATAATAAATCACGAATTATAAACGATAACGAACCATTTTTTATGCATTAATATTGTACTGAAACTTAACACTCTATACCAGGGGTGGCCATAGCGCGGCTCTCGCAGGCGAGTGGCGCGGCTCTTATGCAAATAAAATGTACGTATGATATATGGTAAACTAAAACTGATCAATGTCCAAAAGCAATTATTCTATTTCATTCAAGGAAGATCTGTGGGTAAAGTTTAAAGAATTGAACTGATTTCTCAGTTTCTCATTGTTTGTTATCGGAGATAAATAAATGGCACTTCGAAATATTCCTTCCTGAAACGTGGCTTCCAAAGGTAGCTGGCCACCCCTGCTCTATAACTAACATTACACCGAAATACTGAAATATAAGCAAACTACCCTATACAGTGCGACTAGCTGGACTATTGAAACCGCAAAGGGTTAACACTTTGCACTGGAACAGTGAGCAGCCGAGATTACCATACTCAGCGACTAAACGATCGCAAGACAAGGTGTTAATGAAAAGAAAAGAAAAAAAAAGGAAAACTCGTTCGATCTGTCCAGCAGGTAAGATTCTCAAGCTCGTCCCCTCGAATTTCTTAGCTGTCAGGAGTCTCCTCCTCACGAACGGGGAAGGCACGACACACCGTGCTTGCCCCACCGAGCTTTATTAACTGTTCGAGATTTACAGCGACCCTCGCGGCTGATATGTTTCCCTTCAAAATGAGCTGGCTCGCTCTCGCGCGATTTAATTGCAAAAGAGTACGCCGGATGATTTACGGCCGTTCCGTTATGGCGTCGTTCCCGATACGGCTCGTTACAAATCCTCCGTTACCGTTCTCGATGTACGCGAAACGTAACGCGAATCTCGACGCTACGGAGAGAGAGGAGGATAAATAAATCGCGGGGGGAAACTCGATCTTCCGTGTTTTCCAACCCGTCGATATGCACGCTTGAAAATCTCTCCCCCACCTTTCGACGTTCTTCTCTTCTTTCTTTCCACTATTCCTTCGATTCGACGAGATTTCTTGGGATGCATAAAAAGGTCGAGTAAATAATTCAACTGGGGCAGCACAGCTACGAGGAGATCGATGCTACGCGAACTTACAACGGTACGAGTCGCTAATTAATGCGATCCACGGTTAATCGTCGATTGTAATCTCGGTTACTGTGGCCGACTATGCGCGCTCTGGATACCGATTTACGATCCCTACGGGCTTATCGATTTTCCGGGGATTCTTCGTTCCGGGGAACTTTTTGGGCGACGGGGAGTATTGAAAATTTAGCGGAGAGATAGATATTATTACGAAATAATTATTTCATGGACACTGTGAATTTTGGTCTTTCTTTCTGCGGATAGGAATTTGAAAATATTATCATGATTTTGTAAAAATTTAAGTTATTTGCCATTGCTGCGGGTTTGTTGATTTTCGATGAATTCTTAATTAGGGAATTTTTTGGGAAACGAGGAATATTGAAAATTAATTACGGAAATAAATATTATCCTAAGTAGTTAGAGTAGTATAATTATTTGCTGGATACTGCACTGTGAATTTTATTATTTTCAAATTTCTAATTTATCAATTAGAAAATGTCAGAAGAGGGTTCACTGATTTTCTATGGAATCTTACAGAATTTTTTGGACAACGAAGAATATTAAAAATTAATTACAGAAATAAATATTATCCTAAGTAGTTAGAGTAGTATAATTATTTGCTGGATACTGCACTGTGAATTTTATTATTTTCAAATTTCTAATTTATCAATTAGAAAATGTCAGAAGAGGGTTCACTGATTTTCTATGGAATCTTACAGAATTTTTTGGACAACGAAGAATATTAAAAATTAATTACAGAAATAAATATTATCCTAAGTAGTTAGAGTAGTATAATTATTTGCTGGATACTGCACTGTGAATTTTATTATTTTCAAATTTCTAATTTATCAATTAGAATATATCAGAAGAAGGTTCACTGATTTTCTGTGGAATCTTACAGAATTTGCACTGTGAATTTTATTATAATATGATAATTTTTCAAGAATAGAAGAGATTCACGGTTGCAGTGAGTTTACTGATTTTCCATGGACTCAGAAAATTTTTTTAGAAAACGAAGAATATTAAAAATTAATTCTAGAAATAGCGTATTATTCTACTTAAAATAAAACAATTATCTGACAAATAATAACACTATAAATTCCATTCCTTCTCTACTACGAATACGAATTAGAAAGTATCACAATTTTCGACAAATACTTAAAAAATTCTACGAACAAATGAAAAATTTGTGTCCGAATTTAAGCAGAAGCAAGAGAGACTAGACAGAAACTTATACCGTTGCGTTATTAACCAGCCCAAACCGCTCATTAGCGATTAATTTAACCCAGGTAATTTGTTAATCGTTAATTAGCGATTAATTAGATACACCTCCATCGGTTACGAGTCTCTAGAGTGTTGCTTGAGCTGAATTTACGACGAAACCTGGGTATATATTGATTTTGGGATAGTCGTTCTTGGAAAATCTAACCCGGTTGCGTTCCACCTACGAATTCTAAGGATGTACACGTACTAATTCACGTTGAATCCGCGCGATTACTTCCGGAGAACAGTTTTGCGGACTTGGTTGTTTCACGGTCGTTACGTCGCCTCTGTTCGACGCCTCTCGAGCTACACTGCGGCTCCGTTCTGCGTCGCGTGAATAATATCCGTTTTTGTTCGATGGCGATGGAGACGGTTCGTTTCCGCGTCGGAATAGCTAGTAAATTGTTTACCGTTCGAACGAACGCGCTTTTACTTTCGTACCTTTCGATAACTTCAACTTCTAAATTCCTCCTGCTTTCACAATCCTCCAAACATTTTTTTTTTTTTTTTCAATTTTCTAACCCTTGTCATCGAATTCTGTAACCTATTGTTTATATAAAACATAGCGTGTCGTGAAAAGTAACTTTAACAAGTTGAATGCTGGACCAATTCTACGTAACTTGGAATTTTCTATTCCAATAGAACACATATCGCAATATGCATAAATAATATGCGATCAGTTAGAAATGAAATTATTTAAATATACCGTGTAATGCATTAGATGAAAATTTTACAAACACTACCATTTATTCTAATTACATTCTTTAGTAATTTTGGCACCGGTGACCTATGACCCCCATAAGTTCAACGCGTTAAAAAGAGGAAATCTGAAGAAACCAGAAAATTAGAAAAAAAAACGAAATCAATTTACAAAAAAAAATTTGAAAAATTAAATAATAAATCGTCTTAATTGTCACGAAAATTGTACCACAGGGTACGTACACTTGCAACAAACCCGAAATACTTTCCAATTCGCCGTGCACCTTAATCAGGAACAGGTTCGAATGGAAAAAAGGAGAGAAATCGCCGAAGGGACTTTAAATCTCGCACGAAATACCGTGTAACTACGTTTGTTTCGCCGTTTTATTTCTGATAGCCCTTCATAAATATACATTTACTGTCATATTTATCTCTTTGCCGATACATCACTATCCCTTCGTGCTTCCTGTAGCCGCACACACGCGTATACACACGCGAATGCGTTACCACTACAGAAACGCGGCAGTTCAGTTCCGAGCTTCATACGGTACAAGCCAATATTTTGTCGGTCGCGCGACGCCGCTAATTAAAGATACTCGTCGCGATATATCCGACAGGTCTGCCCGTGTTCTATGCACGCATACGGCTTCCGTAATACTTGATCGATAACGCCGCATTTGCTGCGACCAGAGGGAACGATCCTCGCGCCACGTGCTTTTCCGCTGCTCCGCCGAGCTCTTTCGAAATTCTGCTCTCTTGATACGAGAATTTTCATTTATTGGAGAGCGAAGACGGCGGAGGTTGAGGTGAACGTATGTTGGAAAATTCGTATAACTTGGAAGTTTGTTTAGATGGATGTTGCGATATCGAGGAATTACGAGACTTTCGAGTTGGTAGGAAAGTGGGTGAGTAGTTTGTGTGAGATAATTTTTGGAAATTTGGGAAATGGAGGAAATTGTTGAGAGTTGTAATGGAAATATTTATTGGAAAATTCACAGGGTTTTCTATGATTATTGGAAAATTCGCAGTTTTACCAAGATTATTGGAAAATTCTCAGGGTTTTCCGCAATTACTGGAAAATTCACAAAGTTTTCCATGATTATTGGAAAATTCTCTGGGTTTTCCGCAATTGCTGGAAAATTCACAGTTTCCCAAGATTATTGGAAAATTCACAAGGTTTTCCAAGATTATTGGAAAATTCACAAGGTTTTCCAAGATTATTGGAAAATTCACAAGGTTTTCCAAGATTATTGGAAAATTCACAAGGTTTTCCAAGATTATTGGAAAATTCACAAGGTTTTCCAAGATTATTGGAAAATTCACAAGATTTTCCAAGATTATTGGAAAATTCACAGTTTCCCAAGATTATTGGAAAATTTACAAGATTTTCCAAGATTATTGGAAAATTCACAGTTTCCCAAGATTATTGGAAAATTCACAATGTTTTCCAAGATTGTTGAAAAACTCACAAGGTTTTCCAAGATTATTGGAAAATTCACAAAGTTTTCCACGATAATTGGAAAATTCGCAAAGTTTTCCAAGATTATTGGAAAATTTGCAGGATTTTCCGAAATTATTGGAAGATTCATAAAGTTTTCCAAGATTATTGAAAAATTCTCTGTGCTTTCCGCAATTACTGGAAAATTCAGATTTCCAAGATTATTGGAAAATTCACAAGGTTTTCCAAGATTATTGGAAAATTCACAAGGTTTTCCAAGATTATTGGAAAATTCACAAGGTTTTCCAAGATTATTGGAAAATTCACAAGATTTTCCAAGATTATTGGAAAATTCACAGTTTCCCAAGATTATTGGAAAATTCACAGTTTTCCAAGATTATTGGAAAATTCACAAGGCTTTCCAAGATTATTGGAAAATTCATAAAGTATTGCAAGATTACTGGGAAACTCCTAATGCAGCATTCAATAATTTGAAAATTTGTGTAAACAGAAATTACATCGTTGACGAATTCCAAAATTATCAAATTTTCAAAATTTTCGTAGAAAAGTGTATTCTCATTTCCTATAAGACACTTTTCAGACACTTCTCATAAATAGAGAAAATCGCCATAGATTGTAACAGAGACATCGTTTATTCCAAAATTCACCGAATTTTTCCAAAATTATTTCAAAAATCCTTCGTAGCATTTGATAACTTAAAAATTTATTTAACCAAAAGTTACGAGATCTTCTATTCCTACATCGTGTGAAACAGCGTTTAAAACACTCCCACAAACACTCAGAAACGAAAATCATCATAAATTATAACGAGCAGTACGTCAAGTAATCAATTTAATTCTCGTACACAATTAAGTACATTTTATTGGAACAAGTTTCTCCTGTAACATAAACCGAACGTTATAATCGAACCGTTGAAAGTTACGATTAATTAGAGAGTGTATCTCATAATCGACAAACCTGTATGTCATTACAAAACAGAAGCAACATTTCTACAAAAGAGAAAAAAAGAGAGGACATCGACACTTTTACCGTGTTATACAAGAGTTACACGTACATTATAAAATCCTTCCTAGTTAGATTGTAATCTCTCACCTAACCTACAAATAGTTATATCATTAAATTCTATCACGGTGACTATATATCGTATTGAATAATTTCAACAATCCTCTCTCCTCGATAATCTACAGAATTTTATCAAAATCTTACGAATAATTCTTCCCCGATAGTAATCTACGCAACTGGAAAAATTCTCTTCTAAAAGAATCGCGTCGTTCGGTTGGGATCGTTATCGAAAGATAAGATCTGCCGTTGTCGTCGTAAAAATCGTTTTCCACGGTTTTTCTTCCGACGTTGAACTTCGCGCGAATAAATTATCCACGGTCGAGCAACGTGTTTAGTGCCGCCGATTAAAAATATACACGGTGCGCGTCGTCACGAGGCCAGATAAACGCGCGCCGATTATTTCGTCGGCAATGAAAACATTAAAGATACACGTAGGCCGACGCCTGGAGCTTGTTTCTCCGGCGATATTAGCGCCAGAATTCCCACAACACGTTTTGTCACCGATAAACTCCTCGTCACCCTTGCCCGAGATAATGTCGTTCCAATAAAATCACTTTGCACGCGAGAACCGATAGCCTGACGCTTAAGTAAAAATCAACAGACCACCGATCTTCCCTTCTTTTTTTTTTTTTTTCGAAAATCGGACTCGTCGTTCGGCCTGTTTAGGTGTGAATCGAGAAATTCGAAGAATTTGATTTTTTCTTCTTTGGAGAATTTTCAGAATTTCAAGAATTTCAAGAATTTTAGGAATTTTAAGAATTAAGAATTTTAAGAATCTGAAGAATTTTAAGAATTTCAAGAATATTAAGAATTTCAAGAATTTAAGAATCTGAAGAATTTAAACAATTTGAAGATTTTCAAGAATTTTAAACAGACATTCGTTAGATTAAGTGACAGTACTTTTTATTAAATTTAATATGCAGGTGACTGTGACTTGTCCAGTGATCTACCAAGTGATAAGATCAATTTTCTGTAACATACTATTCTCCGGAATCTGAAGATCG
This sequence comes from Habropoda laboriosa, assembly GCF_001263275.1. Lineage (NCBI taxonomy): Eukaryota > Metazoa > Arthropoda > Insecta > Hymenoptera > Apidae > Habropoda > Habropoda laboriosa. Next base: position 997,095 of record NW_017100231.1, on the reverse strand, counting down.
AATGTACACATACTTTGGATACGTTTGTTTTGATCACGTCATACTATCCCCCCGCAAAGAATACACGACTTATCTCTGTTTGTTAAATTGATATTATTACGACATACCGTCACGTGTTGCAATAAATCTCCAACACAGAAGCATTTCTCCTCACGATGCATACGACATATGTACAAGGAAATAAAGCAGTACATACTGAACCGATCGAAAAATCACACGACCGTTTCCAGATCAACAAACGAGAAACCAAAACCAAATTCACATACGACAAACGAACATCCTAGAATCACGTAAAAAAAAAAAAAAAAAA
>NW_017100231.1:987189-996545 GCF_001263275.1 Habropoda laboriosa | reverse complement strand
CATCCTAGAATCACATAAAAAAATAAAAAAAAAAAAAAATTGAATACGAAACTATCAAAGCTACCCAAACAATTAGATCCTTTCTTCTAATCTACTCAGACGTCGGAACAACGATCCCTTGAATTGCTCCCAACACCCAACGTCTTCGACATCATACGTGAACCACAACCGACCAGTCAATAACCATCACAAGAATTCCAAATCCAGTATCAGTGGGTGCACAGCGGCAAGATCAAAAGAGGAAGCGCCACTGGCCCTCGTCTAACGTCTACGAAGCTCTCGATTTTCCAAGCGGATCCTCCGCTCGTCGTCGTCTATGGTGCGCGCGACACGAGCACGGCAAAGGCTGGCTACGTAATCGCGAGTTCGGGCCAAAGTCTAACAGACACGACACACCTCCGACCTTCCTATCGATCTGCGGCCGGAGGTTTTACGCGTCCTCCACCCTCCGCAAACCTCTCCTCCAACCCTTACTCGTCGAGTCCTCACGAGGAGGAAAAGCAACCGGGTGAAGCTTTCGTGCGAACGTTTCTCGGCTACCTAGAACGACTCTTCTCTCCCTCTCTCTCTCTACACCCTTGTTCAAGCGTTCCTACGTTCACCATCCCCCTTTTATACTTTGCTCTGTCTCTCTCTCTCTCTCTCGCTCTTCCTCTCTCTGTCTTCCGGTTGTTCACGGTCTTTGTTTCGTTCACCCCCTTCGAAGGGAAAGCAGAGGAGCCAATATAAGCGTCTTTACGGCCCGCGCGACACCTACGCCACGTTACGCGGCGGCGATGTGATTGAAACTGCGCGTTTCTGGTCGTGAAAGTGATATCGCTGGTTAATTCGAGGGAGACGTGTTTAGAGTGGAGTTTAGAGTGCGAGGGAGGTTTTAGGGTGTGGAGGGATTTTTTGAATTAAGTTAGGAGGTTTGGGGATTGAGACTCTTTTAGGTTAGAAAGATCGACCGGGTCAAAAGTGACCCGTTAGCAATATTCCAAAGAAAGTGAATTTTTAATGCTGATGTTATAGTTTCTGACTTCTCGACTTTGTCTTCTGTATCTACACTTTTATTTGTATCGATACGAATCTGTAATAACTTTTTCACGACGGTTCGAAGGGTTGTGGATTAAGATGTTTTTAGGTTAGAAAGATCGACCGGGTCAAAATTGACCCGTTAGTAATTTTCCAAAAGATAGTGAATTTATGATACTGGTATTATCCATTGTAACTTTCTGACTTTGTTTTCTGCATGTATATTTCTAATTGCATCGATACGAATCTAATTTTATAATTAGCAAAAGTTCGGGACCACTGTGCTTCGCAAGTTACACAAAAGTTTCCAGAGGAAAGTTAGAAACTTTCGTAAATAAATTCCCATTGATCTATTTATTAATTAGTACTTAAAAATCCACTTCTAGCATTAATAGTCGTGATTTTCTTTCTTACACATTTCTTCGGAACAGAAAGTTACGTGGAAATTCTACATTTTGGACAAGAGATGACACTTTTCATATCTGACATTTACTCCTGTTGTTATTTAATCGGTTATCAGCAGAGTTCCGAAAGAAATAACGGTATCCATCGTCGATAATCGGCGCGACGGTTAAACCGACGCTGCGTACGAAGGAAAATTTCGAGTAACAGGCGGCTGTAAAGTTTTTAAGACCCAAGTGCGACTGTTACGTTTGGAAGTTAGGATTCTGAGAGACCGTAGCTACTTCAAAGAGGCTTGAGTGACTGGTTGCGAGTGTGTGTACACGCGGAGGGAAGTCTTTCCAAGGGTGAATAGCACGAGGTGAGTAAAACCTTAGAGCTCATATTTTTTAAGCTCGAAAAGAGCCAGTTTCTGTAAACAGAAAAAGTTTCTCTACTTTCTAGGTTTTCCAGGTACAACGTTTAAAGTCCCCCGACCACTCTGAACCACAAATATTACACAATTAACCGATCGCTACGTTTGTAACTTCGTGAAAATAGTGGATTTCACGAAAGGGTTAAAAACGAGTAAACATTGTTCTCACTACCACGGCTAAGTTTCTAATCCTTGCCTTGACATCCTGATCTGAAAAAAGGAGTCTCTATTATGTACATAGATTTTCTTAACAGCACGCATTATAGTTCAATCGTATCTACACTCTGATCTCTGTTAACAGTCGACTGTCGCCCTTTGCACCATAGTCGTTAACCATAGTCGTAACTGCATAGCACATCTCTCGTACGATTTAACGTATGACAAAGCGAAATCTTCCTTTGTAGTGACGTTTAAATGTTTATATTTGTAGTTATTATAAAAAAAATTATTCTATTGTGATCACGGTATGATCGTGTTTGGTTGGGAGCAGAGAAAAAGGGTGGTGGAGAAGAAACGTGAAATTCAGACTTGTTCCCAGAAGTGAGGCTCCTGAGAACGTGACGTGTCCGAAGCAAAGTAGAGACTCCTCGTAATCCACGTCGTTCGCCGAATCGTCTAATCCCTACGTTCGACGCGAGGAATATTTTCCAGCGGAATTACGAGAGGAACGGAAGATCGAGAGATCGAGAGAGAGAAAGGAAAGCGTACGCACAGAACACAGGGGAGGGAAAGTAAGTGAGAGAGAAACAGACTGAGAGAGGAGAGGGAGGAAGAGAGAAACACTCTGAGAGAAGAGAGAGAGAGAGAGAAATACGCACAGAGGAAGGAGAGACACACGCATACAGAACGGAGAGAGAAAAACAAAGAAGAGAGGAAAGAGAGAGAGAAATACGCACACAGAGAGAAGATGGAGAGAAAGACCACAGAGGAGAAACAAACGCACACCTAAAAGGAGAGAGACAACAGAGAGAGAAACAGAGAGGAGAGAGAGAGAAAGAGAGAAGCACAAAGGAGAGAGAAAGAGAGAGAAACACAGCAGAGGAGAGAGAAACACAGAGAGGAGATGGAGAGAGAAATACAGAGGAGAGAAAGAGAGAGAAACGCACACACAGAGGAGAAAGAGAGGAAGAGAGAACGCTGGATTCTCCGGTGGCGATATTTCTGTGCAAGGCGCGGCTGAAGGAGGATTCATGGCCGGAACGACTTTTCGTCACAGTGGAAATTAGCTGAGAAACACGCTGGTTTATCGCGTCGTAAAGCGCGGCCGCGTCGCGAGGAACGACGCGCGCAAACAGCCGACCGGACGGTAACAACGACCGCGGAAAAAGGGGCCGCGACAGAGGAGGAGGAGGAGGAGAAGAAGAACTCAACGAGAGACCAGCAGGAGAGAATCACTCTGAATGACGCCAGCGCGAGTTACAGTGCGCGCCCTCAACTAGCGGACGCGTGCACCGGCGAAGAATGTACCCGCGCGATAGACGCGATCGAAGATGGAAAGTTTTCGACCCGTCTAACATTCCGCTCTCGTATATTTTCACTATTCTTCTCTCTTTTATTTCACAATTTTTTCAATTTAAAAAGCGTGACAGCAAAATTCGAACCATTTTTAATATTAATTTTCGGTCAAAATTAAATCGCGAAATTAGTTAGGTTAGGAATATTCGACAATTAACGTACTCGGGCATCACGACTGAAACTGATATTTTGTAAATCGTTAAAATTGCAGTTTAAACGTGAGAGAATCGTTCGAGTAGGAATATTTCGAGTTCAATGAAAAGAAAGACAACGAAAATTGTTACGCAACCAGAAGATCGCGTTATCTTTTCCAAGATTATTGGAAAATTCACAGTTTTCCAAGATTATTGGAAAATTCACAAGGCTTTCCAAGATTATTGGAAAATTCATAAAGTATTGCAAGATTACTGGGAAACTCCTAATGCAGCATTCAATAATTTGAAAATTTGTGTAAACAGAAATTACATCGTTGACGAATTCCAAAATTATCAAATTTTCAAAATTTTCGTAGAAAAGTGTATTCTCATTTCCTATAAGACACTTTTCAGACACTTCTCATAAATAGAGAAAATCGCCATAGATTGTAACAGAGACATCGTTTATTCCAAAATTCACCGAATTTTTCCAAAATTATTTCAAAAATCCTTCGTAGCATTTGATAACTTAAAAATTTATTTAACCAAAAGTTACGAGATCTTCTATTCCTACATCGTGTGAAACAGCGTTTAAAACACTCCCACAAACACTCAGAAACGAAAATCATCATAAATTATAACGAGCAGTACGTCAAGTAATCAATTTAATTCTCGTACACAATTAAGTACATTTTATTGGAACAAGTTTCTCCTGTAACATAAACCGAACGTTATAATCGAACCGTTGAAAGTTACGATTAATTAGAGAGTGTATCTCATAATCGACAAACCTGTATGTCATTACAAAACAGAAGCAACATTTCTACAAAAGAGAAAAAAAGAGAGGACATCGACACTTTTACCGTGTTATACAAGAGTTACACGTACATTATAAAATCCTTCCTAGTTAGATTGTAATCTCTCACCTAACCTACAAATAGTTATATCATTAAATTCTATCACGGTGACTATATATCGTATTGAATAATTTCAACAATCCTCTCTCCTCGATAATCTACAGAATTTTATCAAAATCTTACGAATAATTCTTCCCCGATAGTAATCTACGCAACTGGAAAAATTCTCTTCTAAAAGAATCGCGTCGTTCGGTTGGGATCGTTATCGAAAGATAAGATCTGCCGTTGTCGTCGTAAAAATCGTTTTCCACGGTTTTTCTTCCGACGTTGAACTTCGCGCGAATAAATTATCCACGGTCGAGCAACGTGTTTAGTGCCGCCGATTAAAAATATACACGGTGCGCGTCGTCACGAGGCCAGATAAACGCGCGCCGATTATTTCGTCGGCAATGAAAACATTAAAGATACACGTAGGCCGACGCCTGGAGCTTGTTTCTCCGGCGATATTAGCGCCAGAATTCCCACAACACGTTTTGTCACCGATAAACTCCTCGTCACCCTTGCCCGAGATAATGTCGTTCCAATAAAATCACTTTGCACGCGAGAACCGATAGCCTGACGCTTAAGTAAAAATCAACAGACCACCGATCTTCCCTTCTTTTTTTTTTTTTTTCGAAAATCGGACTCGTCGTTCGGCCTGTTTAGGTGTGAATCGAGAAATTCGAAGAATTTGATTTTTTCTTCTTTGGAGAATTTTCAGAATTTCAAGAATTTCAAGAATTTTAGGAATTTTAAGAATTAAGAATTTTAAGAATCTGAAGAATTTTAAGAATTTCAAGAATATTAAGAATTTCAAGAATTTAAGAATCTGAAGAATTTAAACAATTTGAAGATTTTCAAGAATTTTAAACAGACATTCGTTAGATTAAGTGACAGTACTTTTTATTAAATTTAATATGCAGGTGACTGTGACTTGTCCAGTGATCTACCAAGTGATAAGATCAATTTTCTGTAACATACTATTCTCCGGAATCTGAAGATCGAATGTACACATACTTTGGATACGTTTGTTTTGATCACGTCATACTATCCCCCCGCAAAGAATACACGACTTATCTCTGTTTGTTAAATTGATATTATTACGACATACCGTCACGTGTTGCAATAAATCTCCAACACAGAAGCATTTCTCCTCACGATGCATACGACATATGTACAAGGAAATAAAGCAGTACATACTGAACCGATCGAAAAATCACACGACCGTTTCCAGATCAACAAACGAGAAACCAAAACCAAATTCACATACGACAAACGAACATCCTAGAATCACGTAAAAAAATAAAAAAAAAAAAAAATTGAATACGAAACTATCAAAGCTACCCAAACAATTAGATCCTTTCTTCTAATCTACTCAGACGTCGGAACAACGATCCCTTGAATTGCTCCCAACACCCAACGTCTTCGACATCATACGTGAACCACAACCGACCAGTCAATAACCATCACAAGAATTCCAAATCCAGTATCAGTGGGTGCACAGCGGCAAGATCAAAAGAGGAAGCGCCACTGGCCCTCGTCTAACGTCTACGAAGCTCTCGATTTTCCAAGCGGATCCTCCGCTCGTCGTCGTCTATGGTGCGCGCGACACGAGCACGGCAAAGGCTGGCTACGTAATCGCGAGTTCGGGCCAAAGTCTAACAGACACGACACACCTCCGACCTTCCTATCGATCTGCGGCCGGAGGTTTTACGCGTCCTCCACCCTCCGCAAACCTCTCCTCCAACCCTTACTCGTCGAGTCCTCACGAGGAGGAAAAGCAACCGGGTGAAGCTTTCGTGCGAACGTTTCTCGGCTACCTAGAACGACTCTTCTCTCCCTCTCTCTCTCTACACCCTTGTTCAAGCGTTCCTACGTTCACCATCCCCCTTTTATACTTTGCTCTGTCTCTATCTCTCTCTCTCGCTCTTCCTCTCTCTGTCTTCCGGTTGTTCACGGTCTTTGTTTCGTTCACCCCCTTCGAAGGGAAAGCAGAGGAGCCAATATAAGCGTCTTTACGGCCCGCGCGACACCTACGCCACGTTACGCGGCGGCGATGTGATTGAAACTGCGCGTTTCTGGTCGTGAAAGTGATATCGCTGGTTAATTCGAGGGAGACGTGTTTAGAGTGGAGTTTAGAGTGCGAGGGAGGTTTTAGGGTGTGGAGGGATTTTTTGAATTAAGTTAGGAGGTTTGGGGATTGAGACTCTTTTAGGTTAGAAAGATCGACCGGGTCAAAAGTGACCCGTTAGCAATATTCCAAAGAAAGTGAATTTTTAATGCTGATGTTATAGTTTCTGACTTCTCGACTTTGTCTTCTGTATCTACACTTTTATTTGTATCGATACGAATCTGTAATAACTTTTTCACGACGGTTCGAAGGGTTGTGGATTAAGATGTTTTTAGGTTAGAAAGATCGACCGGGTCAAAATTGACCCGTTAGTAATTTTCCAAAAGATAGTGAATTTATGATACTGGTATTATCCATTGTAACTTTCTGACTTTGTTTTCTGCATGTATATTTCTAATTGCATCGATACGAATCTAATTTTATAATTAGCAAAAGTTCGGGACCACTGTGCTTCGCAAGTTACACAAAAGTTTCCAGAGGAAAGTTAGAAACTTTCGTAAATAGATTCCCATTGATCTATTTATTAATTAGTACTTAAAAATCCACTTCTAGCATTAATAGTCGTGATTTTCTTTCTTACACATTTCTTCGGAACAGAAAGTTACGTGGAAATTCTACATTTTGGACAAGAGATGACACTTTTCATATCTGACATTTACTCCTGTTGTTATTTAATCGGTTATCAGCAGAGTTCCGAAAGAAATAACGGTATCCATCGTCGATAATCGGCGCGACGGTTAAACCGACGCTGCGTACGAAGGAAAATTTCGAGTAACAGGCGGCTGTAAAGTTTTTAAGACCCAAGTGCGACTGTTACGTTTGGAAGTTAGGATTCTGAGAGACCGTAGCTACTTCAAAGAGGCTTGAGTGACTGGTTGCGAGTGTGTGTACACGCGGAGGGAAGTCTTTCCAAGGGTGAATAGCACGAGGTGAGTAAAACCTTAGAGCTCATATTTTTTAAGCTCGAAAAGAGCCAGTTTCTGTAAACAGAAAAAGTTTCTCTACTTTCTAGGTTTTCCAGGTACAACGTTTAAAGTCCCCCGACCACTCTGAACCACAAATATTACACAATTAACCGATCGCTACGTTTGTAACTTCGTGAAAATAGTGGATTTCACGAAAGGGTTAAAAACGAGTAAACATTGTTCTCACTACCACGGCTAAGTTTCTAATCCTTGCCTTGACATCCTGATCTGAAAAAAGGAGTCTCTATTATGTACATAGATTTTCTTAACAGCACGCATTATAGTTCAATCGTATCTACACTCTGATCTCTGTTAACAGTCGACTGTCGCCCTTTGCACCATAGTCGTTAACCATAGTCGTAACTGCATAGCACATCTCTCGTACGATTTAACGTATGACAAAGCGAAATCTTCCTTTGTAGTGACGTTTAAATGTTTATATTTGTAGTTATTATAAAAAAAATTATTCTATTGTGATCACGGTATGATCGTGTTTGGTTGGGAGCAGAGAAAAAGGGTGGTGGAGAAGAAACGTGAAATTCAGACTTGTTCCCAGAAGTGAGGCTCCTGAGAACGTGACGTGTCCGAAGCAAAGTAGAGACTCCTCGTAATCCACGTCGTTCGCCGAATCGTCTAATCCCTACGTTCGACGCGAGGAATATTTTCCAGCGGAATTACGAGAGGAACGGAAGATCGAGAGATCGAGAGAGAGAAAGGAAAGCGTACGCACAGAACACAGGGGAGGGAAAGTAAGTGAGAGAGAAACAGACTGTGAGAGGAGAGGGAGGAAGAGAGAAACACTCTGAGAGAAGAGAGAGAGAGAGAAATACGCACAGAGGAAGGAGAGACACACGCATACAGAACGGAGAGAGAAACACAGAGAAGAGAGGAAAGAGAGAGAGAAATACACACACAGAGAGAAGATGGAGAGAAAGACCACAGAGGAGAAACAAACGCACACCTAAAAGGAGAGAGACAACAGAGAGAGAAACAGAGAGGAGAGAGAGAGAAAGAGAGAAGCACAAAGGAGAGAGAAAGAGAGAGAAACACAGCAGAGGAGAGAGAAACACAGAGAGGAGATGGAGAGAGAAATACAGAGGAGAGAAAGAGAGAGAAACGCACACACAGAGGAGAAAGAGAGGAAGAGAGAACGCTGGATTCTCCGGTGGCGATATTTCTGTGCAAGGCGCGGCTGAAGGAGGATTCATGGCCGGAACGACTTTTCGTCACAGTGGAAATTAGCTGAGAAACACGCTGGTTTATCGCGTCGTAAAGCGCGGCCGCGTCGCGAGGAACGACGCGCGCAAACAGCCGACCGGACGGTAACAACGACCGCGGAAAAAGGGGCCGCGACAGAGGAGGAGGAGGAGGAGAAGAAGAACTCAACGAGAGACCAGCAGGAGAGAATCACTCTGAATGACGCCAGCGCGAGTTACAGTGCGCGCCCTCAACTAGCGGACGCGTGCACCGGCGAAGAATGTACCCGCGCGATAGACGCGATCGAAGATGGAAAGTTTTCGACCCGTCTAACATTCCGCTCTCGTATATTTTCACTATTCTTCTCTCTTTTATTTCACAATTTTTTCAATTTAAAAAGCGTGACAGCAAAATTCGAACCATTTTTAATATTAATTTTCGGTCAAAATTAAATCGCGAAATTAGTTAGGTTAGGAATATTCGACAATTAACGTACTCGGGCATCACGACTGAAACTGATATTTTGTAAATCGTTAAAATTGCAGTTTAAACGTGAGAGAATCGTTCGAGTAGGAATATTTCGAGTTCAATGAAAAGAAAGACAACGAAAATTGTTACGCAACCAGAAGATCGCGTTATCGCAATGTCTCCGGGAATTTTTAGGACGAACCAAGTGAGACTTAT
>NW_017100231.1:961787-987173 GCF_001263275.1 Habropoda laboriosa | reverse complement strand
GGAGTACAGAAAGAAGCAGGCTGGATTATGACCTTGTAATCGTCGCATCACAATCTCATCAAGTTTCTCTGAAACAAACTAGATACAGCGGTCAGGAAGCGTTATCCGAAGATAAATTGTAATTATAGAACAGAACGGACGAAGGAATGTATCATTCGATGAATGGCGTGTGTCAGCTAGGAAAATTCCATGAACCAATGACGGCGGTGTCGAAACTGCGAAAATACACAATGAAGTACAAATAACTCGTCGATACGGAGACCTCGATTTCTCTCGGGTATTAAAAGAATCCAATAATTTCAACGACAAAAACATTTCTTTCGTTTCATCTAATATCGAACGTCTCGTGTAAATCGTGTACAAAAGCAATTAAATCTAAATTCCTACACTTTCATCTCGTTAACACGTTTTTACTCGAACAGTATCAATATACAGAGTGCTCGAATCATCAACACGCGGAAATTAATACTCAGATCGACTTCTCTCAGGTACCGAAAGGATCCAGAAAAATCGTCGACTAATTTCCACGATGAAAACCATTAAATCCAAATTTCTACAATTTTATCTCGTTAATACGTTTATTCAAAAAGTATCAATATACAGGGTGTTCCAATTTTATTTCATCTAATATCAAATGCGTCAAATAAATCCTGCACAAAAACAACTAAATCCAAACTTCAACAATTTTTCCTCATTATCATATATACTCGAACGGTATCAATATACAGGGTGTTCCAATTTTATTCCATCTAATATCAAATGCGTCAAATAAATCCTGCACAAAAACAACTAAATCCAAACTTCCACAATTTTTCCTCATTATCATATATTCTCGAACGGTATCAATATACAGGGTGTTCCAATTTTATATCATCTAATATCAAATACGTCAAATAAATCCTGCACAAAAACAATGAAATCCAAACTTCTACAATTTCACCTCATTAACACGTTTATTCGAACAATATAAATATACAGGGTGTTCCAATTTTATTCCATCTAATATCAAATGCGTCAAATAAATCCTGCACAAAAACAACTAAATCCAAACTTCCACAATTTTTCCTCATTATCATATATTCTCGAACGGTATCAATATACAGGGTGTTCCAATTTTATATCATCTAATATCAAATGCGTCAAATAAATCCTGCACAAAAACAATAAAATCCAAACTTCTACAATTTCACCTCATTAACACGTTTATTCGAACAATATAAATATACAGGGTGTTCCAATTTTATTCCATCTAATATCAAATGCGTCAAATAAATCCTGCACAAAAACAATGAAATCCACACTTCTACGATTCTACCTCATCAACACGTATACTCAAGAAGTATGATTATACAGGGTGCTCCAAAGATTAACACACTAATAAACACACGAAGAAATCGATTCACCATTTCCTCAACGATGGTACACGTAGGAAAATTTGTATTTCGACGTGAGAGCAGGCAATTATACCGAGACGTAGAGTCTCGTATGTTTGCAAAGCCGGTTCTAACGCCTATATCTATCTCGTTGGTCTATCGCTTTTTCAGGAGTCCGATTCGCCCCTCTGAATCGTCGATCCGCGATACCCCGCTACCAACCAAGCTAAATATATCGCCACAGACACGGGGGCTATCGACAGAACAGCAAGACGCTGAAATCTCGTTTAAAGCGTAGCCTAATAACGCGGCAAGGTCGACCGGGCGTATTTCGGTGCTTCGAATCGAGAATTACGGGACTCCGCGCGTACCAAGGGAATTAATAGTCTTCGAGTAAGCTGCCGATCTCGTTCCGATGTATTTGTAGAAGACACTCTCACAGAGCATTGCATTTAATCACCTCGTTTACAAGTGAAATACACGTGAACGTATTTCCGCCAATTTTCCCCCATTTCGAACCGGGCAAATTTTTTTACTTATTTTTCGTAACTTTCACGCGATCAAATTTGTAATATAGGTGAAATCAGATTGCACCCCCGATGAGAAAACGTTGACGAGTGAAAAGTGAAAAATTGTCAACTTTCATTTTTTATCGCTTGGAATATTTGTCGATAAATAGATCTACCCCGTCTGGGGAAATTTCGGTAAATCTTAGTACGTTTCATGATATTGCGATTGATTAATTTTTTGAATACAAATTTTCTTTTCGTTCTCTTCGAAAAATTCGTGCTTTCCATTTGTGACAATATTTTCATAACAGGTGTTCCTCTTTTGTTCTTTAATGTCTGAAAAATTATTTAAGGTTCGTATTTTTCACTATCCGTTTTACAATGTATTCGCGTGACGTCTTTGCTTCGTCAGATTTGTCACATCCATCCCGAATACAAGCTATTTCTCTGTCCCTCGAACTGCCTCTCTCTCTCGCTGAACACACTACGAGGTACAAACCTGGGATATGAAGCGCGTGATTTCATCTCCTCTACATGCGAATCGCGGAAGAGTTGATATTATCAGCTCGAATACATCACGACACGTCCGAAGAGACTCGACGAGTGTATAATAAGAATCCACCTGTCTAAGCATGTGCTCAGAAGATTCCATAAGAAACGTAAATTTACCAAATCTACGTACTCTCCGATTAATAATATTCCTGTTTACCTATACCCGTTTTAACTCTAGAAACCGGATCGAGAATTATGTCATACGGGTCACAAGCGACCTACAATGGTTACCTAAATCCAAAGTGGTATTAGGTGAATAAGAGCATTCCTTGGCGTGTTACTCACTCGGAATAGGTGTGAAAACAGGGATGAAAGCGTAAATATATTTGGCACCGTTCGAATTTTTCTCTATTTAAACGCTTCGATAGAATATTCCGACATAGTTCCAAGGTTCCCCCGAACACCTTGATCTTCGGTTGCAACGCGACGAAGAGAAAAAAGAGTGGTGTCGACTCGAAGAGATCGATTCTTCCTTTCGTTTCTCATTATCTCTCTCTCGCTCTCTTTGAATTTTGCAAGTAGGTAGGAGTATTAAATCAAGCAGAATATCTATGTTCGATCAACGAGGGAGAGCTTCCTCTCGCCGATAAGTTTCGTGGGTCACGGGAGCGCGAAGCCATAATCCAGGATCGAATCGAACCGGGTGGAATCCTCCAGCTAGGTGTTTGGACGAAACGGCGCAGGGCGTAAATTACCGAAGGATTTCGGCCTGTTATCATCTTCCTCGCTGTCCAACCGAATAAATTTCCTTCTCTCTCGATGGCCACCCACGTGTTTCTAAAATAAATTACGCCGCGCCGGGGCAAACAGGTTTATTACTGGTCGCGCGTTCGCGAACTGGAGCGACCGAGAACGCGACCCTCCCACCCTCATCCGTCCGTAAATATTGAAATGTCCTTAAAGCTTTATTTAGGCGATACCGTTCTCCACCGTGAACGTTTCCTTCCGCTTTCGTCCAGTGATCTGCGCGTTCACCGACGAGCATCTTTTAACGAAGGTAAAGCGCGATTCCTGTCGCGCGATTATTCCTGATTTTAGAATGTGAATCACGAAAAGTGTGTAATCATACAGAGATGACTAATTTGTTTACGGTAATTCAGGTTCCAAGTGAACTATTTCGCGACGATACAGTCTCCGATGTATTTTTATTCGTTTGTATGTACCGGGTGTGGCTTTCTTGCGATCGAACGTTGTCGGTAATTGGTCACTGATTCATTTATATACATTTGGAAGACAATAGTTTGTTTGTTCGGAGATTATACGGTTTTAGAATAAATGTAGTTACTGCTTCTAATTTCTACTCATTTTAAAGGGTAAACTAGGAAGGTTTAATTAATGTTCGAGAGGTGAACCCAGTTAACAGGTTAAAGCCTCTGCTGGATCACATACCGGGTGTCCTAATCGTCTTCGACCAAACTTTGCCAGTGTATTCTATGGGTATAGATGAGAAAAAAATGTTATGTGAAGATGGGTCGTTTGAAGCTTCGTTAAAAAGTTATGACAAAAAGAGGAACAGGAAGAGTGATAACGAATGTGAGGTTATGATACAAAAAAGGCACAGAATATGTTAATGGCGAGCTGTGTTTACCATCTGAGGTCGTTGAAAGTGTCGAATGCGACTTTTTCCACTGCCATTGTCTTGTATCATAGCAACCGCAAGTTCGTTATCATTTCCTTTGTATCTCGGATTATAAAACGACCCACATTTATACAACATTTGTTTCTTACCCAGACCCATAGAACACCCTAACAAAATTTGATCGAAAACAACTGGGACACCCGGTACATGTGCCAGAGCAGAGTCAACAAAGTAGTTCACGTGACATTTATATTCGGTACACTTGCATAAAAAATTTGCCAGAAAAATCGCCAACTTATCGTTCGAACAATATCTTCGGCCGTTTCGACAGTAGCTTGTACGCTGATCAATTTTCCCGAGCGTCCTTTTGTGGGAAAACGGTGAAGGGAAACGACGTGGGGAAAAAATGCGACGGAAAATTGTACGCAAGGAAACGATTTCCTCTCTATTCCGTCCCTTATTTCTTTCGTTTCCGTCGGCCGTCGCGGCGTCGTCCTCCTTATCGTCCGCTCGATATCGCGAAAGCGGGCAAAGTATGCCGGATTCCTCGCATCGATGCCCGATAGAGCGATGCGTGCGCGCGATAGCCAACGGAGCTCGCTCGCGCGAGGTTTCGGACGTTTCCGCCGGTTAGTTCGGCGCGGCTCGGCGCAACGCGTGTAATCAAGTGGTATAAATAATTCCGTGGCGCAGCCATGAGCTGGCCACCCGAGCGAAGAGCTCATTCCCCTGTTATGACACGCCGGAATCGGGACGCCTAGCAGTGCGCGCGACGACAGCCCGCAGAGCAACCCCTTCCCGAGACACGGAACACGCGACCGCTCTCTTCTTGCGGATTGGCTAATCGCCCCTTACTTAACAGGGGACGCGTTAACTTCGCCGCTAAGTTCACGACCGTCGCACTTTTTTCATCTTTTTGAAATTGAATTGCGCGGTGATGGAGTGCGGATTTTTAGGCAAATTCACATTTTTACGAATGCAATTGCGGCGGGTACGTCGTCGTCAACAAACCCTTACCGAACCTCGTCCTATTCGTCCACGCGAACTTTCTCTCTTCCAACTCCTTCCGTTCTATTGTCTCTCCCCGAGTTAAGACTTGCCTTCGTCCTCGAGTGGTCTAAGAAGCGCGCAATGTGGCATCCAGGTTCGCACGAGGACGAACGAATTTTCCGTTTCCACCACTTTCTCCACTTCTATCTTTATCTATCGCTACTCCTAACAATATAAAAACCCAGTACGCCTACACCTCCGGACAGTTTTTCCTTTACCGACCATCGCTGCCGCCGGGACAAGTAACAAAATAAACGATCGTATTTTCTGGACCAATTGTACGCCTGTACGACCATACACTTATACTTTAATAAATTGAGGTGAAAACAGGGTAACGACGTTCCTCGCCCACCTCATAATTAAACAAAATAGAAGCTAGATAGGCAATTACAATGAGTACTATATTTTGAGTTTATTTGTGTATTTTTGCTTATTCGCTAAGTTCACGAAAAGTTTTTTCATCTCTTTGAAATTGAATTGCGCGGTGATGGAGTGCGGATTTTTAGGCGAATTCACATTTTTACGAATGTAATTAAACAAAATAGAGGCTAGATTGGCAATTATAACGAGTACTATATTTTGGGTTAATTATGTTTCCTTATTATGCAATAAGGAATGCATAAAAATACGCAGTACAGTTATTGAAATTAAATAGATAAGAATTTTCAATTTTAACCCTGCTTGGACAAAATACTTTTTCACACTACGTAGGAAAACGGGGTAGTTTCTATCCAAGTCTGTTTTTCACTGTTTCAAGCTTTCGAAAAATCTGAAAAAATTCTGGAGTACTTATCGAAGTCTGTACTATATTATACAATTGTTCGTTAAGTCGAAGGTTTCAAACTTTTTTCAATAAAAATAGAAATTCGTTTCGAACCTAATGCGGGGGTGAGATTTCGCTTAGGTCGTCGAAGACCTAGAGTAAGCACTATTCGAATCATCGATAATCTTTTACCGTATTCCTTTAGTAATTTTCGGGATTTTTGCCATAATTTTTTTTGGCAATTTTCCGACCTCTCGACGATGGAATTGTTTCGAAGCGAAATATAGTCTGAGCAACGATACAGCCTAGTCAAAAATTAAACCCTCGAAATGCTATATGGATCGACCTAGCTATATTTCGTCCACTAACTGTATAGAAAGTGGAGAATCGAGTCTAGTTTCTTGTCGAGTTGAGAAAAATATTAGAGTAATGTTTATTTAATGTTTAGCTCTTTACAGTTTATGGGTAGTTGAACATGATACGGTGTTTTGTCCCAGTTAGATCAATTTTGGTGTATTCATATTTTATAGCAGTACTTCGTGTATGTGTTTATTCACAGACACACTGTTCTTTATTTCGCTGAATTCTACGTTAGTATTAAATATCGTCCACCAATGCGAAATATGTATTTCGTGTAATTCTAACAACACAGAGTCGAAGAACGACTTCGGGACTTTGACACGTGTTGGATGTTAATCGTCAGAATCCTCTTAATTCGAACTTTGGGGGAACGGCTACCCTTCGGAAATTCTATCAGAAATTCACATTAACCCTTCGCGTCCCACATAATTCCCTCCCAGCTTTCTTCCTTCATAACTTTGTCTTTGCAAAATAGAACTTTCACAGGAAAAAGTGTGAACCTATTAAAAACTGCTCCATGTGCAAAGATATAAACCAAATTTATGCACATTTATAACGTTTCCTTGTCAAAATGAGACTTTCAATTTTCGAAGGTTTCACTGCAAAAGTGTGCTGCAGTCGAACCTATTAAAAAATGCTACAACTGCAACGATAACTCTTATAAACCAAATTCATAATTCTTTCCAAAAATAAAACTTTCAATTTTCAAAGGTTTCACTGCAAAAGTGTTTTGGAATTGCACGTATTGAAAAATGCTCCGAGTGCAACACATGACTTATAAACCAGATTCATAAACACTTACAATTCTTTTTCCAAAACTGAAACTTTCAATTTTCAAAAATTTCGCTACAAAAATGTGTCAGAATCAAACGTATTAAGAAATGCTCAGTAAAAGCTTCAACGACATCACGACAACTTCGGTAACCACTTACTTATGCAATCCAACCCTCTGCTTGTATTACAATTAATTATTCCTCACTTGAATATTGCAAGAAATTATCGAGAAATCGTACATTAACATAAAATATACTTAATCGTTAATACAGGAGAATCTCTGAAATAGAATTGGTGCAATAGCGCACAAGCGAGTCTCACGGTCGCCCGGTGAAAACTGGCGAACGGTTTTAAAGAACCGAGAGGAGCCACGATTGTCCATGATTGGCTGATTCCCGACTAACGCCCCGGATCGCGGACCGGTCATTAGTGCAACGGAACCGGTGCGCCTGGGACAGGGAAACGCGGAATGTCCGCGAGCCGCAGAGCGCTCGCGCTGGATGCCCCTATTATCGGTCGTCCGACCGCTAGAATGCCGTTAGACGACGGTCAATCTATTGTTCTACGTGTGTGCATGCGATCTTGACGCTCCTCGGACGAAGAGCGAAGCGAACGGCCTAACTACCAACCAATCAATAGTGTACCGCTCTCCGGATTTGCACTCCCAACATTTTTCGCCTAATTAACAACGTCCTACTCTCCGCAATCTCTAATTTACATAATTTCTGAAATTCAATTTCCCGGCGAATTTTCGAGGAATTTATAAATCATTCCTACAATCTCTGGCAATTTTGATTAAACAGGAATTAAATTCGGTCAAATGACCGGTTATGAAGTAAATATATTTTTCTGAAATTTTTCTGATTGTCCGTGTAATATAAAAAACAACGCAGAAAATAGCCTTCAGATAATAATAAAAAACAAATTACATATCAAATGTTAATTATTTCCTATTCAATCGACGTTGATGACTTAAATCGGTGAATGATCCATTCGTGAAATGCAACACCGTGTATATCTCGCGTACACAAATCGCGTGAATTTTCTGACGTCTAGATTGACCATGGACCAAGCGTTTGCTCAACGATTCGCAATTATTGGAAATGGGTTATGAAAAAGAAATACAGTAAATTCTCCACAAGTGTCAGTCAGTTTGGATTCTACAAGTGTCGGTATAGGCTGCGTCATTGCTGCGCCTATGTTATCTCGCTCACTGTCAGTCAAGCGTGTAACGCTACATCACTCGGACAATTCATAATAGAAAAATATAATTTCTTTAAGCTAAGAAAAAGAATCGTGTTATTGATATTTATCATTTACATAGGATTGTAAGCTATAATACTTATTTATTCGAAAATAAAATATAGCCTTTTTCCATGGAACAAAAGCGCAGTATATCGAAATTGTCCACTAAAAGAAAAGTTGAATGAGGAGTGATAACAAATGGAAAAAATGATAAAAATGTTTTTCACGAAATAGTAATTCGAAACGAAAAATAAAAAAGTCGATGGACGTGTAACATTGCAATATTCGGCTCTTTTCTGCAATGTGGATCAAAATCCAAAATTAAACTAAAAATTTTGATTAATTTTGAATTTTTTTTATTTTTTTGCCAAAACAATGTTCTAAAGTTTGTTTTTTTTACATTAAAAAAATTGATTTTTTTTGGCCGGTTTTTTTCAAAAAAACTGTGCGTTAAGGGGTTAATTTTACCTTTTTTCATCTGAAATTTTTTTTAATTTATTCGCTGTCCTTGTCCTACGTTCGGCAAGCTACAAAGGCGGGCGCGAGGCTCGAAAACGTAGTCCCTGACTCTACAAGTGTCAGGTTTAGGTTCCTTGCGGACTGACACTTGTGGAGAATTGACTGTAGTCATTCTTGTGATATGCTATTTATCGACGGACTCAGAGGAAACGTCTTTACGCTATTGAATGTTCTAAAGGACTGTTTCTGGGCACCCAAAAAGAAAGTTGGTGTCCCCTTATACCTAGGAACTGTTTACGGTATCGCATTGTGCAGTGCGTGACTCGAAAACGGACACCAGACACATCTGGTGGAAGCCTTAGTGCCTT
Organism: Habropoda laboriosa; assembly: GCF_001263275.1. Lineage (NCBI taxonomy): Eukaryota > Metazoa > Arthropoda > Insecta > Hymenoptera > Apidae > Habropoda > Habropoda laboriosa. Next base: position 978,141 of record NW_017100231.1, on the reverse strand, counting down.
TGTTTAAAATAACGCACCTGACTCTACAATTGTCAGGTTTAGCTTCCTTGCGGACTGACACTTGTGGAGACATTACTGTAGTCATTCTTGTGATATGCTATTTATCGACGGACTCGGAGGAAACGTCTTTACGCTATTGAATGTTCTAAAGGACTGTTTCTGGGCACCCAAAAAGAAAGTTGGTGTCCCCTTATACCTAGGAACTGTTTACGGTATCGCATTGTGCAGTGCGTGACTCGAAAACGGACACCAGACACATCTGGTGGAAGCCTTAGTGCCTTTGTTTAAAATAACGCAGAGACATTTTTGTCCTCACTTGATTATTTCCATAGAGTGTTGTTAGAAATAATCCAACAGCGATATTATCAAATCTGAGAAAATGAGAATACACCCTAAGTGTTACGATATCTCGGAACTTTTCCTACCGTCAACCCCTACGTACCAAATTTTCGTTGGATCATCGACGGTACACTATGCACCGGTGTACAAAAGTCACGGTATAATAAATACGTCCGTGTTATGCTCCAAGAGACACGCACCGCAATTTCAATACAAACAACCGGTGTACGTGGTGCAATACAGTTACGGCGGTCAGACGTTTCCGGTTTCTTTGAATCTTCCAGATAGACGAAACGCGTGGGTAAGACGCGTAATAGATTTGAACCAATGTCGTTTCGAAGAGCAGACAGAGAAAGAGAGAAGGTAGAGATTATCACGGAAACTCTGAACGTCGTTTCGATCAAACAAACTTTTCGGGATTGAATCATTTTTATCGTCCCGGAACTTCCGTTATCTGGTGACATTTCGTGCGAGCTCCAAGTTACCGACAGACAGGGGCGGCAGATAAACAAAAAAATTCACCAATCGATAGCTTTTATCTGCGTTGCTGTACGACGCGGGCTTCCAAACCTGCTGGCGAGTCGCGATTTTTTGTTCTTCAAACTTCCAACCCATCAACGTCCATTCTTTCGTGTAAACTGTGTTTTAAAATATAATCACACTTTCGTGCAATTGTTTTTTTACCGTAATTGTTACCGTTGGTCGTTTTTAGTTGGTAAATTTCGACGAGATATTATTTTTGACAATTTTCGAATTATACGGAGAAATGAAAATTGTACAAATGTGTCGAACATACTTGTACTACTTTTTTCGACACATAATTGCTTGTGCAACATCTCTCGATCTAACGGTGCGTACATAGGATTCATTGAAATTCAATTAACTCTCCTTCTGAAGTAGAGATCAAAAGTTAACTGCCCGGAAACTTCTGCAACCGCGGTACACATCGCATTACTGATATAGTCGTTACTCTTATCGTTCCTATTAATAAACTCGAATATTTCACCAAATCCCCTTCCTCAAACAATACACTCATATTTACACTTTGACGTGACTAATAGAAAATTCCTCGAAAAAAACACCTTTCAAAGTCGTTCACTTTCAATTACGAAAAAAAATTTCGAAAAATTTCAATTCGATTATTTTTAATCTTTCGAAACGAATAAACTGCACATTGACGCGACCGATAGAAAATTTCTCGACGAAACACCCTTCCGTAGTCGTTCACTTTCAATTACGAAAAAAAAAAGAAAAAAATGTCGAAAAATTTCAATTCGACTATTTTTAATCTTTCGAAGCGAATAAACACACGACACCAAGAGGTAAACTGAAATCCCCACCACGTGTGAACTCTGCTATCAACTGTCTGACCCTCGAACGATAAAAAACAAACCGATCGTTAAAAAAGGTAACGTTTCGATCGACCGGCAAGAACGTGAAAATACGATCGAAATACACAGTTCGAACAAGTATATAGAAGAGTTACACGTGTTGCACGCGAGAGAGGAAAACAAATTATGACACAGACGCGCGAGAGCGAGCGCTGCGCCGCGCCGTGGCGACAGATAAGAAATATTATTTTCAGAGAGACATACCATCATTCCAGGCAGTCTAATGGAGCACGAGCGGCACGATAGCGAGAGATTTCCTCGTTACAGGGGGGCCACCCGGGCCTGTGGCCCTGGTTGGTGGGGTCCCACCATGCCCCTCCACCGATCGTTTCTTCTCGTTGCTATGGATATCCGCCACTAATACACACACTCTTGTCAACTGTCCACGATTTCTTTCACTCGACGATAAAACACTTTGACAGTAATCGTCGTTACAGATCCATCATTTTTTTTCTCTCCTTTCGTTCCGAACAACGGAAGATTCTCAGCGAAACTTGAAGGTCATTTTCTGGAACGCGGTGTACTTTCGCTTTCGTCGTGTCTTCCGCGCTTTTCCGGAGATACTCGAACCGCCACCAGCGCGCCACCACCGGCAACAACTTTCTTTCGCGCGGAACCAAACCGAACACTCCAGTCCCGTAACTATGCATACACGAGCAAAAAAGAAACAACACGATCACGTTTAAACTGTCTTTTTTTTTTTTTCACGACGACAGAGGTTCGACAATCGCGACACCAGGCGTCTCTGGTTCAAATGTCGTTAGGTCCCTTGTCGTTGTGAGGACGAAAAAGGATGTATGTACGTTACGAATAATATATCCGTCCTTTTTTGTTTTTTGTTTTTACCGTAGAACTTAGTACTGTACAGTGAAGCCTCTGCTATTTAACTATGTTATTCTTATTGTACACAATGTAACCGCTTCGATGCCCGTACAATAAACGTAATGCCCTTCCGATCACTTTGACTAGCTATCACACACCAGCAACAGAGTCGAGGTTAGCTCCGCGGAGTCGAACGTCACGCAACCGGCGAGAAAAAGACGCCGGGAATAGAATGAACGCTCCCGTGTCCCCCGACCAACATATCACCGCCGTTTCACGCCGCCAGTGGCGTCCAGACGCCGCTTCGATATCCGCAGGCCGAAATTCTCTGGTTGTCGAAACGAGTTTGCGTGCCGCATATCGTCCAACGGTTCCGTGACCTCCGAACTCTGTCGTGTCTTTCTTTCTTTCCTTCTTTCTCCGTTTCTCGCGCGACACTCTGGCGATGCGAGCGACAGATAAGGCGCGTATTAACAACGTCTCGATAACGTTCACTCCGAAAAACAGTCGGCGCACAGCACCGCCACCGAAAGTCCCTCGAGTCGCATGTTCAAGTCTCTTTTCTCCAACAAAGATGCCCGTGAAATTAGCCACGAATTCAAGCGTCGATGTTCCTCGACGGATAGTACACGTTCGTTCGTGCAACCGATTCCACACCGTTCCCGTGAAATATTACCGAACACATGATAAAAAGGATTCCTGTAATTCGTTAGTTTCTTGGTTCTTGTATTTACTACACATCGACCGATAGGCTCCGAGATTAGTGGGTTTAGAAAATTTTTACTCAACGTCACGATGATAGAAACTTTGTCGAACACACTTTTTTTGAATTAACGGTGAGAACCAGAGAATCTTCCAGGTTACTTCGGACGATGGTAAGATGATAAAATTACGTCGAAGCAGACCGCGTCGATTTTCCCTCGTAAATCGTCAACAGGTGGTTCGAGAACGTTAGACCTGAACCACGCGTACAGCGACAAGAAACTCGACGTCCGTTACAAACTTATGTGGTCGATCGAGTCTCGACGAATTCCGTGCGAAAAATTCGTAAGAAAAGACGATCGAAGACAAGAGGGAGAGAAGGACGCGCGCGAGTCACTTCGAACAGCTGATCGCCCGCGCGCACCACTCTCTGTCACTGCTGACACTACACCGAACGCTTAAACCACATCTCGCCCTGGTCCGGAATAAAATTCTTTCCTTTTTTCTCTCTTCCGTCTCTCGTCCGTTCCAGCCGATTATTCGGCAACCAAATTTATCTCCGCTTTATTTTCGCTCGTGACGAATCTCGATCGTCTCGTGTTTATCTCGAAAGCACCCTTCTCCTCTCTCTGGCTCGTTCACACCGTCGTCGAATGCGTCACCAGCCCGCGAAAGTTGCACTTAAACTACTCGTATTGTGCGTGGACTCCTCTCCACGGCTGGTAAACGGCGCAGAACACACGTGTGCGTGTATATATCACGATAACTCAATATTCCTTCTCTTTCTCTAACACCACTGTCTTCCTTCCCTTTTCGTCCGCTCTCTATCTCTCTCTGCCTCTTCTCCTCCGCGGAGACTGGACTATTTTTGTTGCGATGGAAGTAACGGCGGTAGTAGCACGCGTCAGCCTCCCCCCACTCCTTATCTCGCTCGCTCGCTTTCCTTCCTCCTTCTTAACGCGTTCTTCCCTTCCCACGTTCTTCTTCTTCTCCTCGTCGTTATGTCGCTGTCCTCGTTCCTCGTCTTCCTCGTCGTCGTCGTCGTCGTCGTCGTCGTTGGTGTCGCCGTTGGCCCTTTGTTCTCTTTGTTTACAATGCACGGATCGGCCGACACGTTGCCCCCCTGCCAGTAGACGGACGCCGGAAAGAAGAGGAGGAAGAGGTGGAAGAGGACGACCGGGTTCTTTCATACGCAAACATCGGCCGGCGACTCTTCACGGACGGTTCGCCTGTTCCCCGTGGCCGTCGTCGCCGACGCTACAACCGATCGCGAAAATTCACCGCGAACTTTGACCCGTCGCGAGCCGTCGTCCGCTCGCCACGGCCAAACACGCCGTCGTTCCGAGGCAAGCCGCGCAACGTGCTTACGAATCTTCTATCTTTCGTATCTCCCCTTCTTTTCTCAACTCTGTCCCACTACAAATGTCACAACGACAGCTTATACAGTACCAAATTTACGATACTTCGAAATCCCTTCTAACCTCAAAAATCCAATCGAACTTTCTGCAAGAGAAAACGAAAGAAAAAACGAAGAAGGGGAGTGTGGGGGACAAAAAGAAAATAACAATAAAAAGGAGCGAAGTGAGAGATGATCGAGAAAGCACAGAGGCGCGACCGCGCTCGGACAGAGAGCCGTATAAGAGAAGAGGGAAGAGCAAGGACCTTTGATGCTCGTCCTATCGAAGTCCGCGAGCGATTGACTCCCGCGCGTCCCGGTCTTGGAACCGTGGCACGCGTGAGGGGAGCACGGGAGGGGATTCCCGCGGGAGGAGAGGCACCGCGGAACGAATGGAGATCGTGCGGGGTCGGTGTGTGTCGGGTAGTCGCGTACCGACTGGGGGAGAGTCGGCTGTCGGGGGAGTGGCGGGGAGGGGGAGGTGGAAGAATCGGTGGCGGTGGCGGCCGCGGTAGAACCAGGAGGTAACGCCAAAGAGGGACTGCGGCGAGAGGGGCGAAGCGGCGGCGGGGGGGAGATGGAACGTCCACAGCGGCGGAGGGGGTGGGTATGGCGCGTGCCACTACACGCTAGCAGGTGGAGTGCGCGTGCCCAGAAATCTTCTCTCTCTCTCCGCTCCCTGTTCCCTCACCCCACACGAATCCTTCTTTCCTTCCTTCGTTCTCTGGCGTTCTCCCTGACTCGTTCTTTCTCTCTCTCTCTTTCTTCTTGCCTTTCTCCTCTGTTTTTATTCGTGGTTCGGTTATTTCGTTCTACTCTACGTTGTGTTCAGTTCGTGTTTCTCTCTGTTCCTCCGCTGCCTCTATCTGGCCGCAGTGGTTGCCTATGTCGGATTCCGATTCGCAAATAAGAGTACACCTTTCCTCCTCCTTCTACTTCTGTTTCTGGTTCTTCTTCTTCTGTCGTTTCCTCGTTCTTCCAACCGCGGTCGTTATTATTCCGTTTCTTGTCGCAGACGGTACCCGTTCCGCGACTAATTTACCCGCGTTACGTTCTTGCCTTCGCCGCGGTCCACTTACTTTGTCCGTTGCCGACTCAATGATGCGCCGGCAGGGTTACACTATCGTGATTGTTTTATTTCCTTTTTTCTTTTGTTTCTCGTGTTTTTACCTTCGGTTTCTGTTTCAGGCATCGAGAAGGAACGTATTCTAGTGGTTCACGTAAATTCCTCGAAGTTCACTTGTCCTTGGCGCGATTTCCTTCCGTTGGCAAACGTGTCTGACGCGATTAACGGGCATCGTAATTTTAACTCGTCGCACGATTCGAAGATTCCTGCATTCATAATATTTACGCTGCGCGGTCAGGTTATTCTCGTAGGCCCGATAAGAGTTGCTAACGAAAGTCTCGGCTGCGATAACCGTCGAAGGCACGTAGCCAGCTCATCGTGACAAATTTCAACTTGTAATATCCACGAATCTCGAAACAAACTTTGAAACACGCTCTTCGCTGCTCCCTCTTATCGCTACTTTTCGTAATCTACCAAGTAACACTTTGTTTGTATCGAAATCAACTGTAAATAATTTCGCGTTGTATTCGACAGTTCGAATAATTTCCTCTATGTGTAACGTACATTGTCGCATATATTCTACGTCACGGAATACCACTTTCCAATACCAATTTCAATGTCAATTTCACGACAGTACGGAAAGAACACGGTTTACTGTCATGAGCAATTTACACTTTCCAGTTTCAACGTGCCCCGGTAAGCGGTTCGACGAAAAAGCCAGCTTTAGATCAAAATTCTCTTTCTAGGGAAACGTCACCAATCGAGAAGTTCGATCGCGATAAGCGAGACGTCGCCTCGGTACGGTAAGGCCGCGTACTCTGGACGCCCGTTAGAGTGGAGCTGTCACGGAGCTGCGCACGTGGTTTGCAGGCAGCGCGAAACAACAACAAGCCCCACACAGCGAACCTGACGCCCCGAGGAGTCGCCAGCCACTGACTCTCCTCCACGATTCGACTCGACTCGGCTTAGCTCGACTGGCCTCGCCTCGTCTCACCTCGTCCCGCTCCGTCTCGTGTCGTCTCGTCCCGTCTCGTATCGTCTCGTGTCGCCTCGTCTCGTCCCGTCCCGCTACGCTACGGCACGCCGCACCACGCCACAGCGAAGCGCGCACGTAGGCACGCGTTCGGCTATGCTCGTCCCGAGGCCGAGTCGACCCGAGGCGACTCGTCACGACTCCGACTACAACTTCGACTCCGATTCGCGCTCTCTGCTCGTTCCGATCGGAGTTTCGCCTGCCTGCCTGTTTTACACCACCCGTATGATGCCACTGACTGGCGCAGAGGCTTACAAGACCGAAACCTCCTACTACTCGAACGGTAACTGTACCGTAACGCGTCTATCATGTATAGTTTCGATAGTCTTATACACACGCTGTGTCAGTGCGGCGTCAGGCGAAGGAAGCCGAGTCGATATGATGCACCGTGAACTGTGAGAACGGTAAGGCGGCGTGAGTGACGATCAACGGACATTGTTGCGCGTTGTGACCGTGTGCGGTATTCTTTGAATTCCTCCAAGTTGAGATAAGAGGTTCGGAAGAGAAGAATGCTGACGATGATATTTCAGGAATTCTTGGCTCATTGGTGCGATCAATTTTAGGTCGATACTTTTACGAAAAACTAACATTATCTATATTCTACGTTACCAGTCATTAATATTACATCTGTAACAACTGAAACATTCCTCTCATCTTTCGATCTTCAGAAATTATCCAGAAAAGTCTTACGAGGCATTAGAAGATAGGATGAAGGCAAATATGATGCATCAATGAGGCTTGAAATGATAGAAACGTAGTCGCGAGCGCGGCTTAAGCCGCTGCCATGCAGCTGGCAGCGAAGCTTTTACACAGGCGCATTCGCGACACGTCGCCCGCACTCCCAACCTCCACCAACACTTGGCCGTTGCGTCATCACGGTTTCACGGTGCGCCGGGATTCGACGAGAGAAGAGCGCGCGCGAGCGCGCAAACGGGACCACTGCGAGAGCGACGCATCTGTATCGCTCCGCTTACACTTATTACAAATCCACCAGTGATACTCAACCCAATTTAAGCCTCGCGCAAGCGTGACGCGTTGGTGCAACGGTATTGTTCGAATTTGCCTATAGAAAGGTATCTTCACAATGACTATTTTTTTTTTTTATTCCTTCCACCGGGTAATTTTTCTGGTACGTATAACCTCACTTCGTTAGACTCGCGTGCGCATGCGCACAAAGTATGCGCAGTCTTACAGCACAGATAATAAAGTTTGATATATCCTTCGTACCGAATGAAAATAATAGGGATTGGAATAATATTAATACTACTAAAGCAGATCAATTATAACTGGGAAAGGACTAGACACCTTGTGAATTCAAATGTAAGTATGTTTAAGCAGCTTACTATCGAATTACAATTATGACTCATTCTATTCACGTTACATTCTGTAGAATACGTATCACAGTACATGTTACCGTACAATATTCACGTACAATACAAACTATAAATAAATAAACCCACTGAAATTAAACCGTAAAAAGATATGCTTCGATTAATCGTCCAATTTTCCTACGATAAAATCTAAAACTACACGTCACACGTTACTCAGTTGTTGTATAGTTAATTTATTACATCTCGGCTATTGTACCTGTACAATCCTATAGTTGAAATTGAAAATACAAATAGTCGAACACGTATACGTCTCATCAGGCACAAACGCGTTAAGACCGCGTATACACTAACGTTTACTGTTCTCGAAAGTGATAATTCTCTCTCAACTTCAACCCACGTACGAAGTAATTATCACGGTTGCATTGGTCGTTCGAGCCAAGCACGATGATTAAAGATCAGAGATCCGCCATAACGTTACCACGCTAATGTTGCCCGACGATATGCATCTTTGGAACGAGAGGCAATATTAACAACGCGGATGTCGCGTGCAGATATTGCACGAATATCACGACAGTGAGACGGAGTGGTGGGGGGAGGGGGAACGGCGTCTGTAATTAAATGTCCGACACGGTATCATAAAGACGAGACTGGTATCGCGACATCACCCGCGCAATTGATGCTCATCCGTCCGCCGCGCATTCTTTGCATACTGAACCGCCGCGTGTCGCGTTTCAATTAATACGGACGCCGGACCGGCCGGCAATTTTCAGGGTAAACGATCCTCCCATCGGTGCTCTTTTCAAGATTCTCGCCGCCTCGAGTACGAAGAGTGGGGTCGACTTGCGTCCGACGAATTTTCCGGCACGATGCGTGTGGCGGGAAATTTGAATTTTTGGCGGAACTTTTGGGTGAAATTGAAAAGTTACGTTTGGATGAGTGTGTAGAGTAAGCATGTGTCAGAGAGAGATTATTTGACTGTTAAATTCATCGGTGGTATCGTTTGATGAGTAGCCTTGGATATCTTAAACTTTAATAACTTTAGGATATCGAATGTGAAGCAAATTTGAACAGTCATTACAGAATCATTGAGATCCTAAAAAGTATCATTCAGTCTAGAAGAGAGAAACGAGAAAAGGGAAAAATTGAAAAGAGAAATTTCCCCAAAAAAAAAAAAAGAGATTCTTTGTAAAGAATAAGAGTGTGTATTGTAACTTAATTTATTCGTTAATTTGAAAAGTAAACTGACAACACCACCCTAACTATTTTAGATCATTTCTAAATAGACTTCTCTTCTTCCTTTACTTTTGCGATTCATCTTCCGATATTTTGCAAACTTATTTTTATCCACCTAATTTTTCAGATGAGACACCTTTTCATTATTTATAACTAAAAGTGTCATTATTATATTTCCTGACTATTTTTAACAACTATATATTATTATTGTTAACGTCCACGTCGTTTATTTTACATCGTCGTGAGGAAATTGCACAAGTTGCTCTACATTCCGAGGAGTGATCTTTTTTTCTCTCCAGTGATTTCTCGACGAATCGTTTGGTAATCAGAAACGGTCTATCAAGTGACGCGGACACCGATTAGTGGAGAGACTGTAAACATTCTGTTCAACGATATATTATTCCAGTATCAGCTGATATGCGCTAAACCGTCAACGATCGGGGAATGCCTCGAAAATACGGGCCCATTCAGGGGCATAATAAAGATAAGGCGAGATTAAGGGAACGCGAGCGCAAAGGCACAAGGGGAGAAGGTTTAGCTATGACGAGGCGACAACGATGTGTGCTCCAGTCTTTCCGATATACCTATTTCACAAATATACCGAAATTAACTTTATCCAGATAATTGTTGAAAACTAAAATACACAAAATATACTTTTAAATTCTTTATCAAGTTGCGATCCAAATACTCGATTCTGATATAGCATCCTCCGGAGTGGTTAAATAAACATGATCTAACTGGAGCAAAATACCAAATATAAACTGAACCGGAAGTAGATAAGAATAGGAAAATGATGGATGGAATATAATCGAATTTTCTTTCGACAGAAAATTAGTCCACGCTTCGAATAATGTGTACTAAAATTTCATTGGAGCAAATATTATCAGGATTTTTAATTTTTTTTTTCTTTTACACAAAAGGTCCTTATAATCCACGTGTTGATTCATTTGGACAGTTTATTGTCGAAAAATTGAACGAGACTTGAACTTGCAATCAAACCAGCGGTCGAACGCGGAACACTGAAAAAGCAAACAGCTTGTAAAAGTTCGTGGAACCGGTACAGAATGATTAAGCATTACTTGCTGTTTTACTTTATTCATAATTTCCAACTGAAACGTAATTGTACGATTATTCGTGGAAAAAATAGCTCGGCCGAAAAACGTGTCGCTCGATTAATCCCAATAACCGAGATTCTACCATAGCGTAACTTTTTAAATATCGATGGACATTCCTCCCTCAATTATGAACTTCAGCCGGTGCTGAGTTTAAAGGGATAAGTTACTCGAAAAAAGATTTGTTTAAAAACGATACTTCGAAAAATGAAATTGTAAAAGAATTTTGTTCAATTTTTCTTGTAAGAAAAAAGGCCAGTGATACTTCTCTTTGCAACTTACAAGAAGTCGGTGACGTCGAAATTTCTGTATTATTCGATCAAAATTGAAAATGGGACGGAGACAAGCTTTCCACAATTTTTGCTGTCGATTCGAGTCTTCGGCAACGTCAAAATTTCTAATTTCTAATTTGGAAATTTCACAACTTCCAAATTTCTAATTTTCTACATTTTCCACGTTTCACGCGTACACTGCTTTCGATTCGATTTATTCTCAACATCAAAATTTCTAATTTTAAGATTTCATAACTTCTAAATTTCGTATCTTCTAAATTTCTAAGTTTCTAAATTTTCCACGTTTCACGCGTACACTGCTTTCGATTCGACTCATTCTCAACAACAAAATTTCTAATTTCAAAATTTCAAAATTTTCCACGTTTCACGCGTACATTGCTTCCGACTCGACTCACTCTCAACATTAAAATTTCTAATTTGAAAATTTCATAACTTCTAAATTTCTGAATTTCTAAATTTCATATCTTCCAAATTTCTAATTTTCTAAATTTTCCACATTTCAGGCGTATATTGCTTCCGACTCGACTCACTCTCAACATTAAAATTTCTAATTTCAAAATTTCATAACTTCAAAATTTCCAAATTTCTAAATTTTCCACGTTTCACGCGTACACTGCTTCCGACTCGACTCACTCTCAACATCAAAATTTCTAATTTCAAAATTTCATAACTTCTAAATTTTCCACGTTTCACGCGTACATTGCTTCCGACTCGACTCACTCTCAACATTAAAATTTCTAATTTGAAAATTTCATAACTTCTAAATTTCTGAATTTCTAAATTTCATATCTTCCAAATTTCTAATTTTCTAAATTTTCCACATTTCAGGCGTATATTGCTTCCGACTCGACTCACTCTCAACATTAAAATTTCTAATTTCAAAATTTCATAACTTTAAAATTTCTAAATTTTCCACGTTTCACGCGTACACTGCTTCCGACTCGACTCACTCTCAACATTAAAATTTCTAATTTCAAAATTTCATAACTTCTACGGGCTTAATGTTTAATTCGATTGGTCGGCCGCGAAACGGGCCGAGCTACCGGTAAATCCAATTAACGACACCTGTCTCCTGCCTCTCACGAGTTATTAAAAGTTGCCAGCTACCGATAACGCGGTCGGTCGACGTATTCGAGATAGAGACACTCGTCGCAAAAACGTCCACTTCTTTCCCACCGAACCAAAGAAACACAGTTCCTCCATCCTCCATTCCTACCTCTCTCTCTCTCCAGTTCTTGCATATTTTTAGGTTAGACTATTTTCGAAAATCCACGGAAGAAAAGGGGGAACCCCAGAAAGCGAAAGAAACAGAAGAAAGAAAGAAAAAAACAAGAGAAAGAGGGTGGAGGAGAATACCGATCGTGCTTCCTCTGTTTTTCCTCTCGCGGTATCTGCTCGCTCGTTTTCGCCCACAGTCACGTAAAAGAAGCCAGCACCGGTATTATCTGCACAATGCACACACAGAAGAAAGGATTCCGCGGGTGGAACAAGCAAGGAAAGAGGGAGAAAGGATGGGTGAACGAAGAGGGAAAAAGGCAGAGAGAAAAGAAGAGGTCGATGCCGCCTTCCTACTGATTTGCGAGATCACTCTCTCCCTCTTTCTTCTTTTCCTTTCGTTTCCTTTCCGTTCTTCTCCCGCCCCTCCGCAACGCATCCTTGTCTCTTTCCCATCACCGATCCACCTTCTCACTCGCTTTTTCCCTCCTCGCAACTTGTCACCCTGCCAGTCCCTCTCCCGTTTCTGGGTTTGCCGCTGTTCATCGGAATGCAAGAGTACTCCTCCCTTCCTTCGTCGACCTCCTTCGCGGCCAGAAACCGACTGATTTTCTGTCCCATTGCTTCTTACCAACCTACACGCGCCTATTTATCGCTACAATTATTGCTTCGGGTGCTTGCCTAACCTTCTCTCTTGCTCTTCTCCGCTGTTTGGAGAAAACGCTTGCTTTCGCGGCCTCTCAACGTTTCCTCCCGCATTTTACCCCCTGGAAATGTTAGAGAAGTGTGCACGTGTAATCGTGGGTTTGCGTGTTTTATGTTTTTTTTTAGGACGGGTAGGTGTAAACTTTAGAGATAGGATGATTAAGTGCTACGTTCGATCGATTCTTAGTGCACCTTCGGAACATTAATTCTTGAGATTAATAAAGATTCGAGGCAGGGTAGAGATAACTATTCCAGTCTGAGATAGATTTGTGCTGGTACTGTTTGAACTGGACTAAATTTGGATTAAGATCAAGTCAAACATGTTTACTTTGAGTAGGTCGAAGTTTAAGTTCGGTTTAAGTTAAGCACCTGTAGGTGGTAGACAATAAATTACAAGTAGTTGTGTCTTCTGTGTTTCACGAACAACGACACCCTTTTTCATCATTTTTTTTTATTATAGAGCACTTTCTGTGCTCGCTTTGACGCTAGAACAACCAAAGTTAAATCCAATATATTTTTTATAATATCAAAAACTTGGAAATTCGAATGATTAACCCTTTGCGATTGGCACATTTCTCTGGTTGGACTATCAGCTAGTCGAAGCAAATTTAAATTTTCAAAGTTATTTTTGCATAGTTTATTTATTATATATATAAGGATATTGAAAAACAGAATATTTTGAAACTGATACATTTTGTTTAATACATACTAGTTATAGTGCATAAAAATAAAACGTTTTAATTTTTGTAATTTTCCAAAGTATGATACTTGACAAAACAAAGATCATGCCGCCATAGCGGCGACACCGATTTCTAGAACAAAATTGAAATCCCGCCACTATGGCGGCACCGATCGCAAAGGGTTAATGGAAAAGTAATTTTATTTCAACGAAAGTCATCATACACTTGAACGAAAGCATTCTAACAATTTTTTCTTTTCATTAATTACTTGTTATAATGCGGTTTTCGAGCGTTAAGCTCATCACAGCGCGTTCTAATAATTGGCGCAATTTAAAGTGAGAAATCTGAAATCCCAAATTTGTCAGATTCACTTGTTCCTTATGTAAACGATATAATATTCAAGTTGGCGGTGAAGATCTCTCGAACAGCGGCGTATTCTGAACAGAACTTAGTACATCTGGACAAAAACTCATCCGGATTGAAGCTTACCAAAAATACCTTGCGCAAAACATCGAGAATGTCGAAACGCGAGCGACAACACGCGTATCTCCGTTGAATTTCCATCAAGCCCCGCCATCGTGGTTGCCCTCGACGCGAAAACCGCCGCGTCGCGCAAAGGGTTAAATAAACGAGTCTGAAAAAGGAAGCAGCGAGGAGGAACTGAAATAAACGTGAAACATTTTTACATCTGCGAGGCGTGCAGAGGCGCGCGCGCGCGTCCCCTTTCTGTCCAACATTCACGCTAACGAGCCAACCGTGTTCCGTACGGTTCGTCGCAAAAAGCCTCTTAAGGTTGACAAATTTCAATTACGCGCGCTCACTCGCTCCGATTTATCTCGAGGCGTGACACGCGCGATTCCAGCGAAACCTGTCGTCAGCGAATTCCTGTCGGCGCAACAAAGAGAGTAGAGTTTGGTCGAGGCAAAACTGAGGAGAGAGAGAGAGAGAGAGAGAGAGATTTGGTTGGTTAAACGGTGCATAACCGAAAAGTAACAACGAAACGAACGCGTGTCAAAAGATTCGAGCGTTCGCGTCTTCGCGTTGGAAACGCGGATAATGTCGTCGAGTTGGAGTCGCGTTTATTTAAACGAGCTGCGCCGCATTGCGCATGCGGGCCGGAATAAAAAGCGGCCGTAACGCGCGCCGCTGCTGGGAAACATGGCGCGGAGGAGATTACGCGTGCATAGTGATGCAGTGACGTGATGCGGGATGATTTGATGCGAGTCTGCTTCGGAGGTTTTTCAAGATACTTTTATTAAGTTAGGGTAGAAAATTTTTTTAAAAAATTTGATGGAGTAGAGTTCGACATTTTTTGTATATACCTATGAATATTTGGCGTAGATTCTGGAATTTTTTGAAATTTGCTGCTTGCCCTTCACGAAATAGAAATCGTGAAATTCTTGTGTTACGAATTAAAATTTTTTGGGGGAAAATTATGTTGAGTAAATTTTGAAATTTTTCGTATGTAGCTATGAATATATAGAGTAGATCCAAATCATGACAAGTAGATGACAAATTATAAAATCCTTGGGTTCCGAATGAAAATTTTTTTCGGAAAAGTGTGATGGGTAGGTTTTGAAATTTTTTGTATATACCTATGAATATTTGACGTAGATTCTGGAATTTTTTGAAATTTGCTGCTTGCCCTTCACGAAATAGAAATCGTGAAATTCTTGTGTTACGAATGAAAATTTTTTTGGAAAAATTATGTTGAGTAAATTTTGAAATTTTTCGTATGTAGCTATGAATATTTAGAGTAGATCCAAATCATGACAAGTAGATGACAAATTATAAAATCCTTGGGTTCCGAATGAAAATTTTTTTCGGAAAAGTGTGATGGGTAGGTTTTGAAATTTTTTGTATATACCTATGAATATTTGACGTAGATTCTGGAATTTTTTGAAATTTGCTGCTTGCCCTTCACGAAATAGAAATCGTGAAATTCTTGTGTTACGAATGAAAATTTTTTTGGAAAAATTATGTTGAGTAAATTTTGAAATTTTTCGTATGTAGCTATGAATATTTAGAGTAGATCCAAATCATGACAAGTAGATGACAAATTATAAAATCCTTGGGTTCCGAATGAAAATTTTTTTCGGAAAAGTGTGATGGGTAGGTTTTGAAATTTTTTGTATATACCTATGAATATTTGACGTAGATTCTGGAATTTTTTGAAATTTGCTGCTTGCCCTTCACGAAATAGAAATCGTGAAATTCTTGTGTTACGAATGAAAATTTTTTTGGAAAAATTATGTTGAGTAAATTTTGAAATTTTTCGTATGTAGCTATGAATATTTAGAGTAGATCCAAATCATGACAAGTAGATGACAAATTATAAAATCCTTGGGTTCCGAATGAAAATTTTTTTCGGAAAAGTGTGATGGGTAGGTTTTGAAATTTTTTGTATATACCTATGAATATTTGACGTAGATTCTGGAATTTTTTGAAATTTGCTGCTTGCCCTTCACGAAATAGAAATCGTGAAATTCTTGTGTTACGAATGAAAATTTTTTTGGAAAAATTATGTTGAGTAAATTTTGAAATTTTTCGTATGTAGCTATGAATATTTAGAGTAGATCCAAATCATGACAAGTAGATGACAAATTATAAAATCCTTGGGTTCCGAATGAAAATTTTTTTGGGAAAATTGTGATGGGGCAGGTTTTGAAATTTTTTGTATATAGCTATGAATATTTGTGTTGAAGCAAAATGTTTTATGTGTACTGCGTGGAAAACTCGTCATCCTAAAATATTGGAAGAAGCGAGTTCTTCTTCACGGTACGTTTATGACACGTCCGCTAAATATGGTTTGGGGATGCCTGCGAACACCCCAGGTATAAATGTGCACACTGTCACCACGTTTTGCAGGCAGTTCTAATTGCGCGCCCGTCTTGTGAACATCGTCTAAAATATAATTATTCACCTACCTTACTCCACACGAGTCATTTATTTAATACAACCCCTCAACAGGTATAAATGTGTATACTTTCGACTGTATATATTTGATATTTTTCTTGTTTATTTACATTTCATGTC
>NW_017100231.1:947489-961767 GCF_001263275.1 Habropoda laboriosa | reverse complement strand
GGTAGGTTTTGAAATTTTTTGTATATACCTATGAATATTTGGCGTAGATTCTGGAATTTTTTGGAATTAGGTGCTTGCTCTTCACGAAATAGAAATCGTGAAATTCTTGTGTTACGAATGAAAATTTTTTGGGGAAAATTATATTGAGTAAATTTTGAAATTTTTCGTATGTAGCTATGAATATATAGAGTAGATCCAAATCATGACAACTAGATGACAAATTATAAAATCCTTGGGTTCCGAATGAAAATTTTTTTGGGAAAAGTGTGATGGGGTAGGTTTCGAAATTTGTCGTATGTAGCTATGAATATTTAGCGTAGATTCTAGAATTTTTTGAAATTAGGTACTTATTCTTTACGAAATAAAAATCATAAAATCCTTGTATTGCCAATGAAAATTTTCAGGATTAATCCTTTCACAAGTGTCCCACTCGAGTAGTCGAAGAAAAATTGATCTCAATTTAGTATCTGTTGGATTATTTGGAGAAATGTGTACGTTGTAGTGGGGACAGCAAAAATGAACATACCGAGACAGGTTAATATAAACATATTCATATAGGAGAATGATACAGTAACCGTATGTTTAGTATGAGTGGACGCTGATATTTTCTTTTCTTATTTCTTCGCTTTTTATCAAGCTCTTATCGTTGCATACAGACGTACCTTCCTCGAGTGCAAATAAAGAACAACTTTCTACCTAAGAAATACCACATCTAATAATCAATCACCAAAATCCAACAATTCTTCACAAAATATAAATCGCGAAATCATCGCATTCAGAATAAAAACTGTCACGATTAACCGTGACACTCGAGTACTCGACGAAAAATTGATCTCGGTTCATTATCCCCACGAACCACGCTACCAAAGCGACAAACTCTTTAAAAAAAAGCTAACTTAGTCACGAAAGGGTTGAACTGTCGTTCCCCCATCTTTCCTTCCCTCTCAAAAGAAGCATCGAAGTCTCCGCAAGACGTTAAAACACAGTCGTATCAACGATACCGCTAACTTTCCCCACCAAAAAAAAAAAAAAAAAAAAAAAGAAAAACCAAAAAACGCACTATCACCGTTTCAAGAACATTTTTCTCCAAGTGCAAGATAGCGGTTTCGCGAAAGGCACGCTTGCTCGAAAACCGCGTCGGCAAAAGAGATCGAATCTAAAAGGCGTTCGCGTGCCGGACAATTCTGAAATAGCCAGACTCGGCCGCACGAAAGAGACATTTATCTATTTCGTAACCCTGGTCGGGATCGGCCGGAGATAATAACAATTTCCAAGCGTACGCCTCGCGGACCTGGAAACAAACGCTATTCCATTTTAATTGGCAGCTTCTCTCGCCTCGATCCCTCGATTTAAAACGTCAGATCCGTCCGTTCGTTGCGCGAATCGCAACACACCGTCCTTTTGTATCGCCCCGTTCCACGGTTAATTACACGGCCAGTATCACAGCTATTAATGAGAATCACTGCCGCGGAATGACATCTACTACCTACTTGTTTTCATTAGAGCCTTAGAAATGTTCGCGTGAACCGACAACGCGCCTGTGTTTGTACAACTACGCCTCGCAACTCGCGGGGAGAGACCCGGCACACACGGTATCACGGATCCGCGTAATTGAATCACGCTCGTCGCACGGCTAAACAGATCTGTTCCCGGTAAATGAGATTCTATGGAAATAAGCGGCCTGGATTGACCGTGAATGAGAAACGAACGGGGGGGCTTGTACGCGCGCCGTGTCGACGTCGATCGGGAATTTTCGTGGAAAGGAAGGTGGAGAAATTGATTCGATGGGGGGAACGAAGAGTAACGAAGGGTGCAAGGCTTACCGGTGAATTCCTTTGACAGCGCAGGGAGAGAGTTTGCGAAGACACTTACCTGAAATGGAAAGAAAGGTTTCGTTAGTTACGCGTGTTTATTTGGTAAACAGAAATTTTTCTTTAGCGCTGAATACGCGAGGATCTATTAGGTAGTAGATCCTGTAAATTCGTGTCGAATGCGAAGAATACTCGAATGAAAATTCAAGGAAATTTTCTACGGAGGACATAATGGTCTTTCCAAAAAAAATAACGAGAAGGGTTAACGTTGTTTTGATCGAATTTGAAGGTTTCTTGGGAATGTTGATTTAAATTGGAAAATTCGAGAGGAACTTATGAGATGACCCAATGTAAAAGAGTGTCGACACTCGATATTACTTTATTCCAAGATGTTTATACTTAAAATACACCATTTTTATATAAGACAGGTACCAACGCAGATATCCTGATTTTTAGACTGACTTTCATATTTCTTACGTTCGTTCACAAAATCGCTAATGGTTTACAATTTCTTGTCTCGAACTAAATATGTAAGAGTGTCTCATAGACTAAACTGAATTAAATCAAACTCAAATCTTAAATTCTTAATTCAGGTTACAAAAAGTACTACTGCATTTCCTAATCAACTTTTCTAAAATAGTCGTTAAACAATTAATCCAATTCAAATCCCCAGCAAGCATTCCTTTCTTCTCCCCTGACAAACCTCAATTCCTCGAATGTTGCAAATCGAAAGATCGAAGGGGGAGCGCCGAAGAGGGCCGAAGGAGAACCGTGGAACAAAACGTTGATGCGCGGCGCTAGCAAACGAGCGTTCTCTCTCGTTATCGACGCTTTTTTACGCCGGTCCGATAACAAAACTGCAGAGATACTAGGCGCGAGCGCGGTGCATAGTCAGCAACCAGCCGTCGACGAACTTACTTAATACAAAGTCGATATCTTGTTCAAGTGCAATGTCACGACAGGCTCCTCTTTTCTCGTCCGCGCGAATATATCCGGTGTTTAATAAACCGTCGTGCCAAAGGCAACCTTCTTCGCGAATTATACGAATTAGATCGATGACAGATCAATGAATCACGAACTGACCAACGATTTATGAGGATTGCTCGAGCCGTCGACGAACTTACTTAATACAAAGTCGATATCTTGTTCAAGTGCAATGTCACGACAGGCTCCTCTTTTCTCGTCCGCGCGAATATATCCGGTGTTTAATAAACCGTCGTGCCAAAGGCAACCTTCTTCGCGAATTATACGAATTAGATCGATGACAGATCAATGAATCACGAACTAACCAACGATTTATGAGGATTGCTCGAATTCTTAAACCTTTCGCGACTAGCGCCGGTTATATCCGGCATACACTAAATGCTTCACATTGGCCAGCGCCGGTTATATCCGGCATACACTAAATGCTTCACACTGGCTAGCGCCGGTTATATCCGGCACCCACTAAGCGCGGCGCCTCGACAACTCAAAGTCGAGATTTATTACTGGATTTATTTGAAAATACAGAACAAGGCCTCAACAACATTCCCTTTATCCGATACACCCTTAAGTCCTCTGCTGTTCCAACGAAGTCCTCTAAGATTTTACACGGACACACTGGGAGCTCGAGAAACGCGAGACACTCATGGTGTGCACTAATGGCACGACGGCCCCGTCCGTTAGCGGCGTACCGATGCCTAGTTCCGCCATCGCGAAAGGGTTAACCCTTGTCTGGACAATCGAAGGTTGCTTCGAGCTTTAATAAACAAAATTTTTATTTCGAAAATGTGTATCGACGTAAAAATGTCCAGAAAATGGGCGATTTCACGAACATGAAAATTGTTAAGAGAAACACACGAGAGTCGATCGAAATTTCTAGGTTCGAACTGTGTTCAATTATTTTTGTATTTTAACGTATCGGTATTGCAGGTATATCCGATACACCCTTAAGTCCTCTGCTGTTCCAACGAAGTCCTCTAAGATTTTACACGGACACACTGGGAGCTCGAGAAACGCGAGACACTCATGGTGTGCACTAATGGCACGACGGCCCCGTCCGTTAGCGGCGTACCGATGCCTAGTTCCGCCATCGCGAAAGGGTTAACCCTTGTCTGGACAATCGAAGGTTGCTTCGAGCTTTAATAAACAAAATTTTTATTTCGAAAATGTGTATCGACGTAAAAATGTCCAGAAAATGGGCGATTTCACGAACATGAAAATTGTTAAGAGAAACACACGAGGGTCGATCGAAATTTCTAGGTTCGAACTGTGTTCAATTATTTTTGTATTTTAACATATCGGTATTGCAGGTATCTCTTCGGCGGAGTTCAAAAAACAGACTGATTTGTGCTTATACGCAAACCGTGTTCACGTCACGAATCATCGGCTGCCAATCAAAAGTTTTCTGCGAATTGTTTCATCGCTGAACTTCCATATACAAAGAGATACGAATCGAAACCCTCTGTGCCTTCGATTTTTGTTGTATAATATACCGACTAAGATAGTGTAACAAAAGTCTACAGAAACCCTCTGTGCCTTCGATTTTTGTTGTATAATATACCGACTAAGATAGTGTAACAAAAGTCCCTAAAAATGTCAAAGAAACTTGCAACGTCCAACATTCTACGCCCCTTTCTTTGTGCAATCGCTGGAGTTCAATTCCAAACACTCTTTGCCTTCGATTTTTGTTCTATAATAAACTAACTAAGATAGTGTGACAAATATGTTATATCGATTTGTAGCAAAGATAGTGTTCGTTATACACTCTGCCCTAAAAATGTCAAAGAAACTTGCAACGTCCAATATTCTATGCCCCTTTCTTTGTTCAATCGCTGAACTCCAATTCCAAACACAAAGAGACACATCCAAACCCTCTTTGCCTTCAATTTTCGTTCTACAACAAACCAACAAAGACACCGTAACAAAAGTGTTACGTCAAGTTCGTTACACTCCGCCCTAAAAACGCCAAACAAACCAGCAACACCTAAGCATTCTCCAATCTTTCGGCTAAAACACTCTTCGCTCCATCTTCGCTGCTTAAAAGCAGAAATCACCGCGTGTACCGTGCAAGGAAAATCGGCTCGAGAGCGGACAGAGAGGAAGATTCTTCGAGCAAGCAACAGTGTTTACACTCTGTCGTGGAGGAACATCTTCCACGATCCCACCAAGAAACCAGGCCAACGGTGTATCTTCCTCTTCCTTTACTGTCTTCTTTCCCGCCTCTTTTATCCCCTCGTTCACGCGTATGAACTGAAGAAAAAAAACGAGCACATACGTCGATGTTCAGATTCGCGAGACGGATGTTAACACTATGCCGTCCGGTGGCACCACATTGGTGCCCTACGAAAATTATCGGTTATCTTCCTCTTCCTTTACTGTCTTCTTTCCCGCCTCTTTTATCCCCTCGTTCACGCGTATGAATTGAAGAAAAAAAACGAGCACATACGTCGATGTTCAGATTCGCGAGACGGATGTTAACACTATGCCGTCCGGTGACACCACATTGGTGCCCTACGAAAATTGTCGGACAAATGCCGGTGACACCACATTGGTGCCCTACGAAAATTGTCGGACAAATGCCGGTGACACCACATTGGTGCCCTACGAAAATTGTCGGACAAATGCCGGTGACACCACATTGGTGCCCCGCGCAAAGCTATCGGACAAATGCCGGTGACACCACGTTGGTGTCTTATGGGAAGCTATCGCACAGACGCCAGTATCGCTTGTGTTCTGTCCAAGTAACGATAAGTCACAGGTTGCAATACGATCATATTAGCAGGTTTTGTGCTTTTACAAGAAATTTTTTTTTTTCTCCCGAAAATCTCGAAAAACCCCCTGGCGACAGGAGAAAAGATCTGAACCAGTCCTGCCGGCGCCAAACAAAAGAATCCGGATTACGCGTGCGGACGACGGCATAGTGTTAATTAGTTTCATCGAGCGAACTGTGATGCCCGGTTTGCTCCAATTCCTCGGAACTAGGAGCAGATATTGGGGTATCGCTGAGTTAAAACACTTGGGGATCGTCGTTGCGTGAAACAGAACTTTATTTAACAGAGATTTTTCATGATACGTGACGTGCGCGCGGTAGAATGGAGAATGAACGCGGAAATTGAGAGAATAGGGCTGTTTAAGGGTTCTGGGAAGAAGGACTTTGGGTTGTGACTATGCAGGTGAGTCGGAAGGTGAAGAGTAATGCTGAAAGTGGGTGATTAGTTGCGAATACAGATAGAACTAAGGACTAAGAATGAAAATATTTGAGGGTGTATTCCAAAAGTTTGGAATCACTTAGCATTGCAATTTACACAAAAATTTCCAAAAAAATGTCACTGACTTTGAGAATTTTTTATCGTTCGAATCAATTGATAAATGTCGAATTGAGATGAACTTGAAATCTATAAAAAATTAGCAGCAGATTTAATATCGATGAAAAGTGGGAGGTGATTCGAAACTTCTGGCCGGTAGTGTATGCTGACTCTCTGTTTCGAAGGGAACTCCACTTTTACAAAGTATCGCGCAGAACGCGGATAATCGATGCTGGACACACACAGAGAGATATCGTTCCGATGCAGAAACTCGGTTTAATCGTATCGCGTTATTGTACTTAAAGGATTTTTGCTCCGTTGAAAAATTACGAGGCATTACGTAACGGAGTTCGTATTGTTATGTAAATGGAAAGCGTGCTACACGGTTGCGCCGAGCAAATCGCCACGCCATTGTCCACCTGCTGGTTTGTTTAATTCTCTGTTTCTGGATTAAACAAGTGGATTGAACATTGTACAGGCTGGTGAAAAAGAACTGTCCAACGGGATCTTTGCGATTCGTCTACGTTCTGTTTGTTTTGTTTTGTTTTTCTAAAGGGTGTGGCTGAAAGTATCATGCAAACGAGCAAGAAGCGATTGCTTTGTGAAAATAGTAAACGGTAAATGTGGAATAAAATTGGGTCGTTGGAGGCTCGATTTTTTGGGGAAAGTGAGTTTGAAATGTGTCGTGTTAGTTGATTTCAGATTTTGGAATAAAATTTTTTAATTCCAAGCTTAATTTTCGAGAAAATCGGATTTGAAAATGAACCTAAACAGCGAACTTCAAACTCGATTTTCTCAAAAACAAAGTTTCGAACGAAAAAATTTTATTCTACATTTTTCATTTTTTGAGAAAAGTGATGAATTTTAAATGTAAAATAAAATTTGTTTATTCGAGGCCTGATTTTTTCAGAAATTAAGTTTTCAGGAGAGAAAATTTTATTCTACAATTTTTATTTTTTGAGAAAAGTGATGAATTTTAAATGGACAATAAAATTTGTTTATTCGAGGCTTAATTTTTGAGAAAATTGGCTTTGAAAATCAAGATATGCGACAAATTTCAAACCTGATTTTCTCAAAAACTAAGTTTCGAATGAGAAAATTTTATTCTAGATTTTTTATTTATTTTTGCTGGAAGAATTATCCGCTGTCCGCTGGTACGATACTTTTGGCCGCACCCTGTACAGGATAGTTAAGAAGTTTCATTCGCGGGAGTTTCTTGAGCCTGGTAGAATTTAATTTAGAGGAAAGACACCGAGGTGAGAATCGAGGGTATGAACGCGTAACACTGAGAGATATTAATCCCTGAAAATTATAATTTCCCCCGGAGGAAGATTAAAATTGTCATATTCCTCGGTGAAGAGTAACAGTTTAATTCGTCAAAATGATTTCGAGTTAAATCTGGACCTAATTCGAAAATCGATCTTGGAACCGGAAGTAATTTCAAACGAGACGCTTAACTTCCTAATCTTAAGTTCTTCTTTTCTCTGTGTATTTATAAATCTTCTAACTGGTACCAATTAAATAAAAAATTTACATAATAAAAGCAGTTGTGTGGTTCTTTAAACCTAACGAAATCCAAACTCTGTTCCTTCACCTAATAGATCTATTACTAGTTGATTAGGTTGATTATTAAGTCTTTTAACACGTTGACTGCCAAGCCTATTTTGAAGGAATCTGTTCTAGACGCCGACATTTTTTTTTTTCAATTTATTGTACAGAATTAAACAAACACATATTAACTTTTTATATTACGACTTTAATTTTAATTGTCTTTTTGCAATAAAATGCTTACGAATTATCTCGTGGTCGGGCGTCTCCGAATAGGATGTAACTTCTACCAGCAAAACAGTCAACGTGTTAATATATTTTCCACAAAAGTTAACTTTTACTATTTCAACCAAAATTATGAACTTTTGCTATTAACATTTGTATATTATTACACATCGTTCGTAACAAGCCACGTGGCGTTTGCTATTGCTCACAGCACTTTCGACAAAATTTCGCAGAAATTAATTCGGTGCCGTTTTTCACATGGCCACGATGACTTTACCGACTCAAAACCAATTCTTCAAGAAACAGAAAAAAGTCGTCCAAAGTAACGGAGATCATTTCGAACACTAAAATTGTATTTCACCTGTTGCAAATAAATTCTCAAATTCGCGAGAAGAGGCACCGAATTGATCTCTACGCCAAACAATATTTCTCCGTTAAAATTCAAATCTAAATTCCTCCAATCGAAAACTAATCAGTCGGTCGTCGATATCCCTCTTTCCCCCGGTTACATACCCAGGCGAACAATCGCGAAACTGCGCGGAACACGCGAAACAAACCAGAAACACGGGAAAGTCTGGAAGTCGCGAAACGTCACGATCCTCCTAGCGCTCGTTCGACTTTCTCGTGGCGCGATCCTCGAGACTCCGGGTCGTTCCTCCTTCACTTCTCGAGCCTACCCACGGCGAGTTTGGTTCGAACATCGGTCGATTTATCGACGAGACCGAGGGATGAATCCGAGGCAAAGCCCATGGTGAACGAGGGGGCTCGGAGAGGGCGCGTAAACGGGCAGGAGGGCGACGCTTGCATAAAGTGGTGGAAAATTCGGGTTGAAACCTGCGAAAGCGGGGAAAGAAGATCAATAAAGTGGTATGCCATACTGTCGGTGCCGCTGGTGTGCTGTTGTAGTAGCGGCTGGCTGGCTGGTGTGTATTATTAAGCGGAGGTGTGGAGCCAGATAGAGAGGGAGAGAGAGAGAGAGATAAAGAGGGACAAATGGAGTGACGATAGACGAGAGAGGAACAGCCAGAGACTGAGGGAACGCTGGCCAGGGATGAACAGAGATAAAGTGTGGAGAGCACAGGGGGGAAACGAGAGGCGAAGAGAGAAGGGTGAAAGAGGAGGTGAAGGGAGAGGTCGAAGGAAAGAGGGCGAGCAGAAAATATGGAACAAGCGTAATAAAAACTCGGGAGAGCGAGAGGAGAGCGACGGGAGCGTGAGTCGTCTCGAGAAATCGCTCACGGAAACACTATGGGGATATTGTGGAAGGGAGAGTGTGGTAGCGAGGATCTTGATGCAGATTCGTGTCCATAGGTGGAATTTCTCGAGTACCTGCTTCGCTAAGTTTCCAGTCAGATTTGACTGAGGTATCGACATGGTGTTGGCAAGTTTAGGGGTTGTTGCGCTGCATTGTGCTCTGCTGAGAAGTTCCAACGCTCCGAGTACGTAAAGTGTTTTTACTATTTTCTCAGATTTTCAGGATTACCGAATAGTCTTTCTGTTTCTCAGTTTAAAATTTCTCAAAAAATGCAATCAAATCGTTCTTCTTCTTTTTATAATTATTTTAATGCGGTTTTCACCCTTTTCTCTAATTTTAAGATTGTAACGTAGAGCACTTGATATCACAATTGAGATTTCGATGATTTTTCTGTTCGTTTTGCCAGATTATGAGAATTGAGAAGTTTCGGGTTGATGACTTGCATTGCGCTCTGCTGGAAAGTTCTAACGCTCGCAGCAAAATGCTTTTATCAGTTTACAGGATTTTCAAGATTACCAAGCTGTCTCTTTTTTTTTTTAATTTAATAGTTCCGGAAAAGTGCCATATAGTCATTATTTATTTTTTCCTTTAATAACTATTCTAACGCATTTTTCTTCGTTTTTAATTTTAAGATGGTAACGTAGAGTACTTGACATCTCAATTGAGATTTCGATGATTTCTCTGCTCGTTTCGCGAGATTACGAAGATTCGGAAGTTTAGGGTTGTTAGCTTGCATTGCGTTCTGCTGGAAAGTTCTGTAAAGTATTTTTATTATTTTCCAAAATTTCCGAAAAAATGCAACGAAATGGTTATTCCTCCTTTCTCGTTCCGACGTGATTTCTTGCTCGTTTAAAAAAATTTCAAACGGTGAAACGTAGAATGCTGGATATCTCAGCCGAGATTGCGATGATTTCTCTGCTCGTTTCGCGAGATTATGAAAATTAGCGAGAACTGATGATCGAAGGAGGGAGGGGACGATTAGAGGAGCGAAATGCGAATAAAGTGGGCGATTTAGTGGAGCGAGAAGACGAAAAGTGAGCATCGTGTGCCATACCCGCGTCGGTCGCACCACGGTCTAGTTAGCAGAGCGCAGTTTTCTGCATGGTTTACACGTGGAATGGACGGTGCAACGGGAAGAGGTGAATTAGAAATTTGTTCTACATACTTATGCCGGTGTGAAGCCAACGTTTCGCGGGAGCCTGACCTCTCGACGCTTCGATTCGTTTAATTCTATGCTGATATTTAGTTTCTCCGTTTCAAATCGATTCGTGTCACGTAAATCTAAAGGAAGACACACCTGGTATGCTAGCTCGCGCTGGAATTTTTTCCAAAAAATTTCATCCATTCAAAAATGTGCCCATACATGATGATTCTTCAGAAACAATACACCTGAATTGTTTATAGAAATTTGTTCAAACTACAGACATCTCCAATCGAAGTAAAAAAGTTGCTATGGCCCAAAAAATGAAATTCCAAATTTTTCTTTGCAATATTTAAAAAAATATTACAAACAATACTCCAGAATTATTTATGTTCCGTACGGAACAACGGTTCCCCAAAAAAACCATAAACCAGCCCTGACCGAGCCTCGACGCAGAGGATTATCGGGACCGTCAGACAAGCGTACCCCCGTAAAACGTTTGCCGAACGACAACTTAGCACATTTTTACTATCCATTGTACCAATTTTCTAATTAGCAAACTAGTCTTTTCCTTCTCCGATGTCCGATTTCCTCTCCTACTGGGATTTTCCAAAACGCTAGCCGCCTCCAACTTCCATCCCCACTTTTACCCTTTCCCTATCCTCTTGCAAATATCCTAAGACCAATCACCGAATTTCCATCGTTTCAATATTCTACCCCCAGATTTTAACTCCGCCTACACCAGCTCTCATTTTCCTGTACTCCTCCAATTTGTCAGTCAGTCTTCCTCGGAACACCAAACCAGACATACCAAAAACGATCAGCCAAGTCTGCTCTAGAATCACAAGCCGAGACTTGTACTCCGGATTCTCGTTAGTTCTCAATAATACCACATTCTATTCGTCGTGATCCAAGTCCCGTATCCGTGGACCGACACGACACCACAATTTACAAAGATCATTCAAATCACAAATATCTGCCATTCAAATAAGCAAATTTCCATCGCTCCAAAAATTAGGGTGACAAAGGGTGACGTCGAATTGAAGCGGGTTAATTTCGAGCGATTCGGCGAGAAGGTGGTCGCAGAAATGTAACGCGACGTGGCACGTGGGTCAAAGCGTCGCGACGTACGAACGCCGCCGCCTGATATCCGAGTTTCCCCTTTAAGCCTTGATTCAGAAGGACCGCGTTTCGTCGCGATACGCGGACATTCGCGTTCTCACACTCGTATCCCCCCCCAAAGCCATCCCCGCTTCTTTCCGCCACGTTGTGAATTCAGTCGACTAATTTGTAATCGAATTAAACGTTTAACACGAATCGATTAGCGAGCACGTTAATCGAAACGAGATGAAAAATCGACGTCGATAGGTGAATCTTTTGTAGAATGGATAGTGGCGATGACTAAATAAAAAATAGATGATTATCGAACGATGAATTCGAGGGGTGATTTAAGTCTGTAATATTTGTGCGGATGTTTGGTACGAGATTTACGTGGAATTTATTCACTTTGATAGATGGTTTTATTTTTAGTTATAGGGTATTGTTTCGCACGAATGAATTTTTAACGAAACAACAAGTAAGTGACGAGAGCAATTTATTACCGGAGTAGTGGGAATTTCATGGGTTTTTTGCCGCAAGCGTTGAGGGAGTGAGTATTGAAAATTAGCAGAAAAACTGAAAAATTTGATACAGGTTAAGAATAAATGAAATTAAGCAATAGATAATTAAACGAAGATAGGAAAAAATTCCAACCCCTTTCTTTCATTTATCACATTACTCGTTCCATCAGCGCACTATCTTCGCTCCCCTCAACACGTTACTAATCTATAGGGTAGATCTACTATTTTCTACCGTATCATTTACAACGAATGATACATTATTCTTGTATGCTACTAAAAGAAATTTGCTTCCACGATATTATTAGATATAATGAACATTACGATTATTCCTAATAATTCACAAAATATACTGACAAAGTTTGACCAGAAAAAATGGAACACCCTGTATACAATAAATGTCTTCATTTTTCACTTTTCCTGAAAATTTTACTTTCTGGTTTAGAACCCTTCAATTTCTACTCATAGAATGTATTGACAAAGTTTGACTAGAAAAAATGAAACACCCTATATACAACAAGTCTTTTCGTTTTCCACTTTTCCTGACAATTTTACTTTCTGGTTTAGTACCCTTCAATTTCTACTCATAGAGTATACTGCCAAAGATTCACCAGAAAAAATGAAACACCCTGTATACAATAAATGTCTTCATTTTTCACTTTTCCCAAAAATTTTACTTTCTGAAAATTTTACTTTAGAACCCTTCAATTTCTACTCATAGAATGTACCGACAATGTTTGGCCAGAAAAAATGGAACACCCTATATACAACAAGTCTCTTCGTTTTCCACTTTTCCTGACAATTTTACTTTCTGGTTTAGAACCCTTCAATTTCTATTCATAGAGTATACTGCCAAAGTTTGACCAGAAAAAATGAAACACCCTGTATACAACAAGTGTCTCCGTTCCTCGTTTCTCCTGAAAATTTTGCGTTCCGGTTTCGAACCCTTCAATTACAAAAATCTCGATCACCGTTCCGATTCCATTCTCTTCAACTTCCCCCATATCGATATCATTTTCCTCGCCTCTTATCGCGTTCCGTCACAGCCGACGCGGTGCGTTCCCCGGCGGTGGTACGCCGCGTTCTGAAGACGGCCAAGGGTGTTTCGTCGCGCCGATAGAAAAACGACGACGCGTATATACACGCGATCGACTTCGCGTTTTCCTTCGGCCTCTTGAACGTTCGAGGGTTCAGGCTGCTCGGCTTACCTTCGCCGTCTGCCGCCCCTTTTTCCCTCTGTGGCGGCTCGAACCTGCCTTCGAGCATCTTCCAACAGCCTCCCGCGCGTTTTATTTTCATTTTTTTTTTTCCTCTCCATCTCTCTTCTCTACCCCGCCTCGTTCTCCTTTTCTTTTCTTTCCCCTCTTAGCGGGATCCCCACGATCGACCCTTTCTCTTTCGTCGAACGATTTTCCGCGAGAGCTCTGTCCCGGCTATACAACACACGCGGACTCATCGAGTCAGCCAACGTATTCCGAGAGACGAGGCACAAACCAGCCTTCTTCTTCTTCTTCGTCTTCTTGCTTCGTTTTGTTAACGGGTTAGCGACCTGCCGCTATAGTCTCGTTACGAGACGAATGTAATGTAATCTAATATAACGTGAAAGGAGTTGTTTATGCCCGGTAATAAGGTCGCGGATGAAAAATTGCGGTGGAAATGTTTGTGCTAGTGTGGAAAGTAATTGTCCAAGTGGCGTTCAGTTTGTTCAACGTGAGAAGATTGTGAGTTGAACGTTTGTACCAGCTTTTGGATAAATTTCATTTTTCATATATTTTTTTTAAATATTGGAATCTTTGGAAAATTTTGAGATTTCACTTTATTCCGTGTTTCTTCAACCCCTTCGTGACTGAATTATTTTTTCTCTGAGGATAGTGATTTAAAAAAGTTTAGCTTTTTGGAAATAGTGGAAGATCCATTTACACAGAGGTTAGAATTAAATCTTTAAAAAATAAGATTTCTCTTTACTTTATGTGTCTTTAGCCCTTTCGTGACCGAATTAGTTTTTCTCTGAAGATAGCGATTTAAAAAATTGGAAGATCCATTTCCACAGAGGTTAGAATTAAATCTTCGCAAAATCAGAAGATTTCTCTTTACTTCGACTTACCGACTTATTAAGAATTTCAATAAAGACGTTACTTATCTATCGATTATCGCGTTTCTAATGAATATCAAATTGAGATTAACTTTCGCTCGAGTACTCGATTTCTCTTACAAACTATACATAAATAACTGTACTCCCGGAAGATAATTCCCGAAAATTTCACGAAACGCACACCTCTAGAATTTTCGTTGAAGCAATCGTTTCTCTATTCCTACAGAATCCTCTTACATCCATGTTGCACCATATGATCCTCGAAAAGAATGCTTATCCTTCCGTCAACATGGAGCAGAAGCGA
>NW_017100231.1:944457-947459 GCF_001263275.1 Habropoda laboriosa | reverse complement strand
ATTTCCTCCTAGCAACGATACGTCGTGGTGAAAATCTGATAGAACACGCTTCGATTGCACCAAGAATTCCTGATCTAGAAGAATTTTCGTTCCCTTATCTCTTCATATTCCCGTGTTCCCGTTTACCGTTCGAATACTTCTTCATCCCACATAAATTTCTACATTTTTTTCTTTTTTTTTTTTTTTCGTGTGATCCATTCGTATTCTACGATCGATCACCAGGTTTCCCTATTCGCGTCTCGATCTCCCTAGCGATCCGTTGTTTCGCGAGGTGAAAAATGTCGAACGTTTATCCGACAAGAGAGAATACTCGAATTAATCGCGCGCCACTGTGAAACGTGCAACATCATTGTAATGCTGTTTTTTAAATGCATCGAAACTGCTCGATGGAAATTTGATCGTTACCGCTTTGAGCGTTTCGAAAATCGATTTTTCATAAAAAACAAAACACTCGCGAAATTGTGTCGTACTGAGAGCCGATCTCTCGGTATTGTAAATCGAGAGTTTGTTTAAGCGTTGAGTGCGATACGGGACTGCGTGAAGGCACTTGGGACATAGACCAGACGGCGGGTCATAAAAATGGGAAAATACCCATCGCCGGCGAAAACTATGCCTGCAGTCAGTCACAGCCGAAACATAGTACGATACACACTCTCTTCCTTAACCGTAGTTTTATATATCCTCGACCGCTCCGCCTTTTTGCTAAGCTTAAGATTCCTACAAATTGGAAAAAGTCGAGTTTGGGGGAGGTGGATTCTGAAAGTAAGAAAATTACGCTTTTTTTCTCTGAAAACAGAAAGATTTTTCAATCTAAAAAATGTACAGAATTGATAAAATTATTCTACATTATTTATACTGTGATACTCAATCACTTATCTCTTCTCTCCTCTTTTTTTACAGTATGTCTTTTCGTTTTCCATTCTTTCGATTATTACTGAACCTCCTTGATTCTGCATATTAATATATTTAACCCTTAGCTACAAATTACTCGTTTCAGAGACGAATCTGAATATTTATTTCATTAAATAAAAAATTTCGAAAACTTCCCAATTTTACATGTGCACGTACTGTTTTCATAAAATATTGTAAAAAACCTGAACATACAAGTATATATCACAGATTTATTTTTATAACATGACGCACAGTGATTTACTAAATAAAATTGCCAAGTAGCCTGAGAAATTACATTTCTGTGAGAAAGTCTCAGTCTAAACAGCTAAATAAAACTACAATTATTCCACCGTAGCTCTACCAATCTCTCTGAATCTTCCAAAACCCTGAACCATCGATAGAAACGATTCGCCGTCTGGCAAATCGTTTAACAATCCTCGAGAAGCCAAGCCACCGAAAAGAAGCTAACCCCAACGCACCCTTTAAACGAACATTAGAGGAAGACAGGAGAAAAAAAAAGAACCGCAAGACGACGGACAAGAGTATCATCGCGTTACTCTTTGATGGAACTTCAAGGCAGAGCCGGTCTCTTTCTGCCGATCACGTTCCCGCGTGAAGATCAACCACCCTCGTCAACCTTTACCAGTTGCCACTCGACGACGAAATATCCCCCACCAGAGGTTGGCCGACTTGAGCACCGCAGCCTCTGTCTCTTTTCACGCCGAAGGCACACGACCCTTCTTTCTCACGATTCGACAGAGAGAAGAAAGAGAAGGGAAAATATATATATATATCCCTGAAGCAGCTTTCCGCTTTTTTCCTTCGACACCGTCGACTCGTTTCCGGGCCTCTGCCATCCCTGGTTACAGATCCGCCAGTTTTCTCCGAGGGGGGAAAGCGTCCTCCCAATTCGGTTAATAGCCGTGTCTGATTTATCGGGACTCTGCGTCGCGCGCGACCACGCTCGCTTTCTCTACTTCTTCCGGTTCTCGTGCCCCCACGAGTGGAGTTTCGGCATTGTGGTATATCTTTTATGATGATGATTCGTTTTTTTCTTCTTTTTCTTTTTGTATCGTGGTAATTTTGTATGTGATTTAATTTTGCAGGTTAGCAATTGGGACGGTGCATTTTTGGGATTTCGGTTTTTTGGGATTTGGATTCTTGGGATTTGGATTTCTGGGATCTGAATTTTTGAAATTTGAATTTTTTGGGATTTGGACTTTTGAGATTTGAATTTTTGGAATTTGGAATTTTTGGAATTTGAATTTTTTCGGATTATGACTTTTGAAATTTGGACATTTGAGATTTAGATATTTGGAATTTGGTTTTTCTAAGATTTGGATTTATAAAATTTGGACTTTTGAGATTTGAATTTTTAGAATTTGGTTTTTGCGGGATTTGGATTCTTGGAATTTGGATTTATGAGATTTGGATTCTTGGAAATTGAATTTTTTCGGATTATGACTTTTGAAATTTGGACATTTAAGATTTGGACTTTGGAGATATAGATTTGTGGAATTTGGTTTTTGTAGGATTTGGATTTATAGAATTTGGACATTTGAGATTTGAATTTTTGGAATTTGGTTTTTGCGGGATTTGGATTCTTGGAATTTGGATTTATGAGATTTGGATTCTTGGAGAATTTTTGGAATTTGAATTTTTTCGGATTATGACTTTTGAAATTTGGACATTTGAGATTTAGATATTTGGAATTTGGTTTTTCTAAGATTTGGATTTATAAAATTTGGACTTTTGAGATTTGGATTTATTGAATTTGGTTTTTGGGATTTGGAGTTTTAGAATTTCAATTTTTGAAATTTGGGGCATTTTTTCTGATAACTTTTTTGTATGACAAAAATTCCACGTGTAGTAATTCAGTTTTACACTTTAACGATTGGCACACTAGATTTTTGGTCACCACATCGCAAACTAATTTATGAGGTTATGTTTGATATTTTCTTTTTATATCCATTGTTGTATTTTAATTGGAATATTTCGTTAGTTTGTAGTATAAATATCGCAGAGGTAATGTTTGGCCAATTTTGAGGTAGTGCATTTAAGAAGATTGATCATCGTAAAATTCTATGAGCTTTTGTTTTACTAGGGCACTC